>NW_027210753.1:352500-377500 GCF_029030835.1 Brachyistius frenatus
AAATTATCTTTGGATGCAGCCCAAAAAACATCAAAAGATATTCCTGCTTGCAGGTGGGAGGTATTCATGTCCCTGACTGCTCTTTCCTCTGGAATTTCACTCAAGCTAAAAACACAGATTAATGACATCAGCAGCAAAGAAGACGTGCACACTCACAGTCACCAAAAACACGAGTGGTGACGCAGCTGTGAAAAGCCCGGTTTGTACTCTTCCCCCAATTTCATGGTCAATTTGAGAGTTTATTTCTAAATTTAATTCTACCAAAGTGCAGCCGACCGTCGCCGCCCTTCTTTAAACCAGCTGTCATAACAGAGCGTCCCCATCACATCCAGGGCTGTTCACACGATGACTGAGCTGCACGGCCCAATTAGACCAGCTGCTGTGGACATACCAGAGCGCTGGGAGGACTGTGCCCTCTGCTCTGCACGTTTTTATCTTCCGTAATTAACTTTTCTTTTTCAAAATTATCAGAGGAGCCTCATGTTTTATGCAAAATAAATTCCGGCAAATAATTTCAGCTCTTGTTACAGACACTGAGTTAGTGAATCAATTTAAGCTGCAGCATCTTTATCTGTGCCTTAAGCCCTGAAATAGAAATAAATTCCCCTCATGAATTCTGTTAAAGTCTGGCTCAAAGCATCTGGAAGAAGACTCCTCCTGTGTGTCTGGATGTGAAGCAGAAATCTCCATTTTCCTGGAACAAATCCCAGCAGTCTAACTTTTCTACTCCCTGGATAAAAAACGACAACAGGGAGGTAAGAGTGTGTGTGTGTGTGTGTGTGTGTGTGTGTGTGTGTGTGTGTGTGTGTGTGTGTGTGTGTGTGTGTGTGTGTGTGTGTGTGCGCGCGCGCGCACGCGCACAAAGCTGAATATAATACAACCTGGGCAGGAAAATCATGAGAAAATCTGTGCATCACCTGTATGTTTAACAAAAAAAACGCTGAATTATCCCTTTAATGTGGCACTTTTAAAGGGAAACACGACAGCAGCAATAAAACTGCCTTCAAAATATCACCAAAAGAAAATCAGTGCTCTCAGAATAACACCACAAAAGTCCTTCATATTGATACCAATATCAAACCGAAAGATCTGCCCGCAAACTATTGTCCAATAGGCATATTTTAGGTGCAATATAGAAACGTCACAGTAAAAGGAGATGCGTAAAAAAAAAAGTGCATAAACTCGCAAAAAAAGCCTCAATTTTGGGTTCCAGATGACTTACCAAAGCGCACCAAATCCCCAGCGGTAAGGTGGTAGTCATCCTGCTTCGTCTGCCGGAGTCACCAAAAACAGATCTTGTGCAGAGACGGCAGCGCTATGAGGAGCAGGAGGAGGAGGAGGAGGAGGAGGAGGAGGAGAGCCGCGCAGCAAGAGAGATCATTTTAATTCCAGCGGCACGGATTTGTTTTTTTCTTTTCTTTTCTTTTTTCTTTTTTTTTAATCAATGAGTCCGCACCATCACGCGACCGGGACCTTTCTGGACCAGGAGTCAGATGCAATGTCGATGCTTCCCCCCTCTCTTTGCCCTCAAGCAGCGTTACTATCAAACACTGCCTCACACAGACACGGAGGAGAGGAAGAGGAGGAGGAGGAGGAGGAGACCGTCCTGTCCGGACCGCTCAGCTGCAAGTGCAATGCGGAGGAGGAGAGAGGAGAAGGGGGCACGTCCACCCTCCAGTTTATTACCCCCTGATAGTCCTGCAGCGCAACCTGCTCCTCTTCCTCTCTCACCCACCCTCCCTCCCTCTCTCTCTCTCTCTCTCTTAAGCTTCTCACGTGAGGTCTGATTCATTGCAAAAAGTAACAATAAATGATTTATTACAGACGAACATTAATGTCTTGTGTGATATTCAGCAACGATTCACACATCTTTCTCTTAATTATATTACAATGTGGGCAAAAGTATGCGGACACCCCTGATCTCTGTGTAGTTTTGATCTAAAGGTTGTTGTTCTTCTCATTTGAATTAGCTTGAAATTAAAAGGAAATATTAACCATGCACTAACCGGGGGGGGGAGGGGTGGAGCACCAGATATCAGCCTGCAGGCTTCATCCGCCAACGTCACTGATGCTCTCCTGTCTGGGTGTCCACATACTTTTGGCCATGTAGTGTATGACTCTTCATCCTCTTCATATTCTTTTTTTTTAATTCATTTATTTATGGTTGTTGACAACACAGAGGCGCCACTGTAGTTTGATGCATTGTTGTGCTGGGTTTTATTGTGATAGATATTGTTTGTAATGACACAATATTAGAAAAACTTTTCAGCTTATCGCGCTCTAAGCCACAAACTCTCAGTGCTGCTCGTTCATTTTTGTCATTTTCTTCTGACGTATCTTTTTTGTTTTGTTCATAATTTATTATGCATCTAAGTAAGATCATGGTCCTGTCACTCAACTGAAAACAAAAAATCCAATTCAGTTGTCATGTTGTACCACTAGAGGGCGACTCAGCTGAGCTCAGATCCGCACCAGCTCTCTCTAGTTTTGTGTGATGATCTTGAGTTTAACAATGAAAGATCAGGTCGTTCTCCACCAAGAGGGAAGATGTGCACTTTGAAAGGGCTTCGACTTCAGGTCGCACAAATAGACTCATTTAAATTTAGACTTTGAAGTCATCTTTGGTGCAAAAAAGTGAGTTTATAGAAATTCTGTCCTGCTGTTTCTTTAATAATATAATAATTGTATTATGTTGTTTCAATAGATTTCTATTTAGTTCATAACATATTGTATCATACAGTATTTAGCATATCCATTAGAGATGTTGTAGTTTGTGGCTCTTGTTTGGAAACCTGCCGAACACTTTGAGGTTTGTTGAAGTTTGTATCACTTTAATCCATTAAGCTCCGATCCTGCAGCACCTTTTTTTTCTTCTTCTTTTTTGTCATGATGATACTAAATTTGGCGAGACCACTCCAAAACCACTAATGCACGTCGAAGCATTGTAATTGTGTTTGATGCTCGCTGAGGTGCTTTAGCCTTTTCACTTAAGGAGAACCCGTGTTGATGGATATTGATCCAAGACTATGTGGCAATGAAGCAGTTGTCGTCACCCAAAAAAAAGATGGATCACTGCTAGCTGCTTCAAATCGCTTCTTTTTTACCCGACTTCCACCTTCTCCACACCGGTCGTCAGCTCAGGAGGAACCAGAGGCTGATGTCCCAGCAGTAGCAGCCACAGAGCGATTTAGTTACACCGTTGAGATCCGAATGCTCTCCAATATTGATCTTGGGACACATCAATTTTCCCACTTCCTACATCCTCCTTTGAGATCCCCCCCCCCTCCCCATGCAGCACCTCTGACTAACCCCCATTCTGGTGACTTTGACAGCGCTTCTTCTCCATCGATGCGGCCTTCTCTGATATTGCATTCCTGTGTTGATCACCCCAGGAGTCTCAGCACGTCTGAAACGGATGCTAATCATTCATGAGCACCGTCTGAGGAGGTGTCGATGCCGTCCGCTCCAACAACAGCAGATGTTCTACAACTCTCAAACGAAACATCATCCTACAACCAGAAATAGAAAAATGCCCTCTGAACGTGAGCTCTATTAGTCGTGTTATGGATATATGAATATGTGCTGACGGGGCCTTTGGTAGGACACATGTATTTTTCTCCATGAGTATCGCATTTCCGCCATATGATTGGTCAGCAGAAGGAAATGTAACGTCAGTCCGCAAGGTCGCCAATAAAATACAATCTTGATGAAGACGACTCGCCGCCGCGGAAGTCGTCACTCAAAGACAGAAAACACACGACATTCTCCGGAACACGTCTTTATTTATTCATTCCACACATTCAATCTTTGCGTTTTTTTCAGCGGGTGCGACAACATCCGGCTAACCTTTATCTATAAATGCATTCCTGGATGAGCCCTTCGTATCTTTTAAATGATCTCTGAAGGAGCTGCAGTTGGTTTGGGCTTCAGACTCTTTCATGCAGCTGAAAAAGCTTTCGAACACGCCGATCCAAACTCTTCATTTTGGTTCCAATATACCAAAAAAACTCTGAAATACAAAATGCATCACGACTGAACTTCTCTTCTAGTAAGTCCCAGGAAGCTCATCAAAATGTACTTTTGCATGAAGGAAGACGTCGACCCAGTTTCTCACCTGTTTTGATCCTGGTACTCGTTTAGCCTGGCCTTGCTCTGCTCAAACTCAACATGTAAAGAATAAATCACTTTTTTGGCTGTCGTTCACATCCGGATTTTCAGAAAATAAGACAAATAGTGTTCAGGTTAATGCAGCTCTGTTAAAAACATGGCTTAAGATCTGAAGGAGACGAGTTTTCAAAGTGAAGGACCGAATTTCTCGCATATTGGTGGATATAAAATACAGATGTTGTACTGTTTAGACACAGATAAGTCGAGTGGAGACAAGTGGCCTCTGCTGCTGCAGCTGAAAGAGAGTCTGACCCTTCGTATGATGTTACAACCGCACGGTGATTTCTTATCTCTGCGCTACTGAGGTGGAGGATTGAGGGCTGATTATAAGAGTTGGATGACCACTGGATGAAGTTACGTCCCAGCATGCACTGGGAAAACTACCGAGTGGACACCACATGTTTGGAACCGACTGCCAAGTCGGGGGGTAGTACGTCACCTGTGACTGGTTACACATCTAAAAACAAGAATTATAGTCGCCATTCAACACAGAGGAGGAGATGCATTCAACCTTCGCGAATCAAAACCACAAAAAGTGCATGTTGAGAGAAGCTGGAGTCGAGCCAGAAGCTGCGGGGGGAACATGCACTTTCCCTCCAGGCAGGCTGTCTTTACGCTGTCATATTCATGGTGGTTGTTTATTTTCTTCTTGGTTAACTTTAACTCTGAAAGATTGCTTACGTCCCGAATGCTACACTCAAATATCAGCAAGTTCAAAGAGAGGAATAAAAATTGATTTTCAAGCAGATGATCCCATCAAGAGTCATTTAACTGACCTTGTTACGGCACCGTCACGGTACCCAGGGAGCTTTCCTAACCAAAAACGTCCTCGTATATCTCGTATATTAACGTGAGAAAGATGCTGTAAATGCTAAGTGAACTTTTGCATCTCACGATTCTGTTTTTTTTGGCCTGTCTGTCTCAAGCTGTAATCACTGGTTTTAAAGTTGATGTTTTCTCTTAATGTGGCTTCCCTACAATGAACATTTACTGCAAGTATATTTAGAAAAAAAGACATCTGGCAGCTCTCGAACACATTTTCATGCAGTTTTACGTGTTTTAAAGGACAAGACTGAGCTCTTTTTTACCTGCTCTTTCCACTCGGAGCAGTGCTAAGTGATTTACTTAAGCATAAATTACTGTAACTCCGCTGCAAATTACATTAGGTGAGTGATTAATGATTTCCACTGAGCAGGATTAACCCTTATTTCTCCTTCTGTAACTTTCACAAGGAAGATGTGCTCTTGTTCGAATGTGTGTGTGACTGTGAAAGAAACTGTCCCTTAAGGTAATGCGCTTCAATGTTTACGACTCATTTTTGCAGAGCCAGATTTTCTTCTCCGAATTGAAGAGCAATTTATTGGAAACATACAAGCTTTGCACAAAATCAAAGCAGAGATTCAAAACTCAAGACTTTTCATCATGCAGTTTCCCTCCCATCTATGTACTCGGATGTTCAAAGCTCAAGTTTTCAGGCGTATACTTCCAATATACATTCCACGGTGAAAGAACAAGAGCGATTACCTGCAGCCAGCAGCTCGCATGGGATGCCAAGTTGGCGAGCAGACATCAGAAAAGCTGCATTCAATTTACCAGCATTCCAGTTTACAATAAATTACATGAGTAGTTTCTAAGGTACAAATTGGAAACAAATGAGGAGCTAAGTGGAAATTAACAAAGCAGCTCCTGATGAACTTGATTATTAACTACAGTAGAAAATCTTAAATGAAATTGTCAAAAGCTAATCTGTATCATAGACTTAATCTCCAGCTGTGCAAAGTGAAGCCAATGCAGTAGAGCCTTTAAAGTGCAATACCACTGAGAGCCACCAGGGGCTGACTACAAAAAATATCCAGTTCCAATCTACTCCCGTTCAAAAACCTTAAATTCCTCTCATGAAACACAAAGTCAATACATTTTTTCCACAAGTCATTATGATGTCATTAGATAAATTCACTCCTTCTGATCAGTGTCCTGGTGGTCCTTCTGAAAATAATTCCATTATTAATAAGATACTAGGCCTCAAAGAGAGGTATGTTTGGGGGTGTGCCTGGTTTGATTGACATGCATGGTGGGCGGGGCATAGTGTTCTCAGTTCTCAGTCAGATTAACCCCTAGTTCCAGCGTAGCTCATCCAAATATGGTCAATTCTGGCCCCAAAAAACAAGATGGCGACCGCCAAAATGCTAGCTGCCTTCAAAATACAGCTAACAAACCAAAAGGTGACATTACTGTGGGTTACAAATAAAGTTTATTATTACCACTCGAACTGTATTAGCTCATCTTTTGTTTATATACAGTATGTAATTGTGCTGCTTAAATGATAGCATGGTTCTAGGAATGGCTCTGTCGGTCTCCATGGTGTTCGTATTTATATTTTGGAGCTAAATGACAAAATATTGGATGGATTGACATGAAATTTTATCCAGATATTGATGTCCCACTCAGGATGAACTGTAGTAACTTTGCTGAAAGCTTACGTTGTCCCACTCAAAGGACGGAGAGCTGGCTGTCACAGGGACATGATATCATTTTAAAATGGAGATAAGGGTGGGCATTTCTGAAACGTTCTGTGGCACTCGACTGAGCATAGAAATAGTTGCACAACAAATGAAAACAGACAGCCAGAGAGAGAAGTTAAAAACCTGGCTCCTTCCTCACCTCCGCACAGCTGGCCAATCATTACATCAAGCGAGTGAATGTCGGATTTCAGGGTTCAGAAAGTTGTGAAAGTGGTCAAAAACAGACGTCCAAATCCGGCATTGGAACGGTGTGTGGGGAGAAGTGGGCTCGGCCATTATTCATATTGTTCATGGTCTCACAGAGCAGCTAGTATGGCTCCACTCATAGTCTTGAAGTCCACTGTCATGCATTTACCCTTGAAAAGCACAAAGTCCTTCCTGGCCCGCTGCTGTGGGGCTGCATGGGCAATCTCATTTCAAATCTGCTTTTGATGACATACAATATTTATTCATGTTAATGTATTTTCTGTTGAATGGGGATTTTTTTTTTTTTTTTCTATAGAAGTTGTTTTCCCAGTCAGAAAAATAATTTTGATCTGAGAGGAGGCTTTATTTACTCCAGCAGAAGTGCACACCAGGTCTCCAGAGGTTATTCTTTGTTTCCTCAAGAGATAAGAGAATGTGTTGGAATGAGCAACACCTTTTGCATCCAACTTTCTGAATGTGAAATGTGTTGTTTTCAGTAAAAAAAATCTCTCCTACCTCCTGGAGAAATAAAGAAAATGACAATATCCTCAACAGATCTCGTATGTGGTGAGATTACGATTTCAAAATCACTTATTAAATCAAATAATTCTAAATCAATTGAAATTACTGTTTCGCGATTGTATGCCTCTGCCAACAGTTTACGTCCACGTCTGTCCAGACTCATGTAGTATATGTAGAAAAGACTTTGCCAATAAAGTTGACTGACTGACATCTTCAACCTCACAGCACACAACATCCACACAGTCACCACAGTTTCAAGGTGGACACCCAAGATTTGTGTCACCAATTCAGTATCAGACCAAATGTAAGATGTGGTCACAAATTCCCCTTCTATTCCTCAGTTGTGGCGTTAGATGATGGCAGAACATTATGATGTCACAGTGAAGTTGACACCTCGTATCCTTTTGGATATAAAATGGCATCACTTCATTTCATCCTATTACACATAATTTGCAAATGATTCCCGGAGTTATCGCCCTAATTTTTTGATGTCACAGTGATCTCTGGCCACCAAAATCAAATTCGTTTATCCCTCAGTCGACTGAATGGTTGTGCCAAATTAAAGAGAAACTATTTCAAAGCTTCATGAGAAATCGCCTTTACAAGAGCTGGACAGACGGATGGGACGAACGTGAGGTCATAGTAACATTGACCTTTGATTTCCAACATCTAATCAGTTCATCCTTGAGTCCAAGTGAAGGTATGTGCAGATGGACAACCCAAAATAGTCGAGTGAAAAGTAAAACGCCTCGAACTGCAGCTGTCGCCGTGATGGAGATTTTAGAAAGGAACCCTGGGAGATATACAGATATGCATAATGTTCTACTACGTAAATCTCTTCACAGACACACATGCTGATGATCACCCCACCAGAGTGGTGCTTCTCAACCTGATACATGTGCACGCTGCCCATATCTTGTCAGAAAGCTTATATTTCCTGACGGGGGTGAATGCTCAGGCATCCACAGGATGTAGCAGAGCTGCTGTAAAACATCTGAGCGAGTGTCGTATTGCTCCTGAGATGGTTCAGTGTGTTTACAGTGACCCAACACACACAGCTACCAAACACCCGTCCTTTCATACTTGATAAAACCAGACAGAGACATACGGAGAATCGTATCATTGAGCAGGTGCGCGGTTACATTCCTGAACAGTCGTAAAGAAGGAAAAAGAAAAAACCTTTATTACCCTTCTTGTTTTGGTCTCCACATGGCCGGTGGTCGGAACGTGTTCCCATCCAGGTTCACCCTCCGATCCCCCGCTGTCACTGTGTAGGGAGGAAGACACATGAAGGCAGCAGGTTGTAAAACACGTGACCCGTCCGAACGTACGACCCGGGCTGTACCTGGGAACCAGCAGCTCAGAGGTGCAGGAGGACAGCTTGTGTTTACACAGGTGACGCTCGGAAAACCGACACACTCGCTGCAAGTAATGTCCGTCTTAACGAGTCGTGTCATCACATGTTTAGGTTTTGAAACATTCATCTTAAGGTGTATGGAAAATCTCTGGCCACAAGATGAGATATTAAGGATGCTTCTGCTGCTGAAAAGGAATTCAGTGCAAACTAACATCATGACAGCTAATTTAATGTCCACAGCTATGACCGTCATTTTGATTGTTTGAGATGAGTTAGTTGACTTTATTTTAGAAAAAAGTGATGAATATTTCAGTAACACTCTGGCTCCACAGAATAATCACACACCTCATTCTGAAAAGTTTGGAGCTGCTTTCTTTCAGAGGAACTGTTGACAGTGAGGTTTGTGGATTATCCAGACAGAGTTCACAAAATATTTATTCTGGGAAGAAAGAGGTCCTGTTCAGTTCAAATTAAATTTTTCAGTGCTTTGAATGGCACAAACACAATTCCACTTCTTCCGTGGCAACAGGAAGATATAAATCTCTCAACACGTGGGCTGATAAAACAGAAACTGTCTGTATAGTTAAAGCTTTTCGGCAAGCATATCTTAATCATAGTGGTCTTCGTAGCCGTATGACACAAATAATCCTATATACCGAACATCTGCTGCTCTCCAGCAGCAGTTCAATTTAATGTCTAGCATGATAATGGTTGTTTAGGACTACAAATCAAAACACTTCATCTTTATAGACAGGACTAAGGGAAAAGGAAAAAGATGTGGAAATTCTGCGCAAAGCGGCTGTAGCTTTCAGGTCTGGAAAATGAGGCCGATGCAGAAGCTCCTTAAGCTGTAATACCACAGAGGGCCACTAGAGGGCGGCTCGAAACACTCCATAGACTTCTTTCAACTTCACTCATGAAATATGAAGTCAGTAAATTTAAGTAATTTTGATGTTATTAGATAAAGCCCCGCCTTCTTGTTTGCTTTCTGGTGGTCCATCTAAAAAGAAACTCGACATTAATTAGAAATTAAGCCTCAAAAAGTTGTGATTTTAGGGGCGTGTCTGTTTGATTGACAGGCCTGTGGTGCAGTGAGGTTTCTGCTTTTTGTGGGTGGGCCATGGTTTCCTCCCCCAGCTCGTGTAAATATGGTCACTTCCTGCTCCAAACAGTAAGATAAGTAAGTAACAGTAAGAACTGGTAAGATGGCGTCAGGCAAAATCCAGACTTTCATGATGGCCGTTTGCAAACCAACAGGTGACATCACTGTTGGTTACTGTTTGACAGAAGTGACGTTATATCCTGATTTAGAAAACAGATAACCTATTTCACAAAAATCAAGCCTGATAATTGTTGGTATATTGGCCCACTTGTTTGTTCTTTTTTCTTCTCTTGTACCTTATTAACTTTTTGATTGTTTTTTTTTCTTTCTTTTGATTATCCCACATTGTCATTTACGTTGTATTGTTCTGAGTTATTGTCAATCAAGTTTCGAAGTGATTTTGAGAGGGTCTTTGCCAGTTGGTAATAACAGTTTCTTTATTCATCACGTTCTCCTCTCCCTGTATGTGAAGTGAAACACTCCCCTCAGATAAGATACTTCTGCGATCTACTGTTAAGAGACGAGTGGCTCTTATCTTACCTGGCTCCTCTTCATGGTGACACTTCAGCTAACCACCATAATCATCTACATGGATGACGGGCTTCACTCAGGGTGACGGTGATGGAATATTGATGGCATTGTGTGATTTTTTTTTTTTTAAATTGAAACCGCGACATCTATCTCGACATTATTCTCCGTCTTTGAGAGAGTGCATCGAGCACCTCAGCAGGTGAAGGTGCCGACTCCTCAGAATCAGAAATGTGATTATTATGGTGCACAAATCGGAATTCAAATATATCCCAGTGTGAGATTTATATACTTTCTATTTGCACGAGCATCTGCATAATACCTCCTGCAGGCGGGACACTTTTACATTTCACTTGCAGGATGACGTCCTGGGATCAAAGGAGTTTCATTGTCTGTGTATACGGCAGGATATTGTCATTTGAGGCTTATTCTTTTTTGGGGGGTTGTTATGTGCATCCTGGGATCACAAAGGAAACCGCTGTTGGACTTCTTAAGCACCTTAAAGAAAGCAAACATCACTATGGAAAGAGAAGGTCACAGTCGAGGCCGAGAGAGAAACCGAAACAAATGAAAAGAGGTGCAAAGAAGCGGAGAATAGATGTGCTCGTAAAAAAAAAGAAAGAAAGCTGTTGACTGAGAAGCAACTTGAGGATGTGTATTGACAGCCGGGGAACAGAAAGAGGAGTAACACGATTAGCTGGATGGAAGGTATTGAATAGCAATCATACATAACCTGATCCTCTTCCTCTACCTTCCTCCCAGCATCCTTTACTTCCACAATGTGATCTTCCCGAGCTCTGGACTTCCACGAACGGCTCAATATAATGAAATAATACAGAGTAATGAAAGCTAGTTAATCGCTTGTACATGCAGATTTGTATTCTGGTATTTCCTCATTTGATTGCGTTGCCGCGAGCAGCAGCAGCAGGGTTAATAGAATCATTTGTGCGTGTGTTTGTTAGGTGTGTCGTCAGCTTGCATTTCCAACCCCGTGATGCTTTCTGTCTCGCTGGCAGTGATCGAAGGTCGTGACCTCGTGTTCAGTCAACCGGCTCCTAATGTCCTGGAGATCCTCAGCAACATAAACACTTGTGGCTGTGCATTGTGTGTGTGTGTGTGTGTGTGTGTGTGTGTGTGTGTGTGTGTGTGTGTGTGTGTGTGTGTGTGTGTGTGTGTGTGTGTGTGTGTGTGTGTGTGTGTGTGTGTGTGTGTGTGTGTGTGAGCTTATATAAGCGTCCGTGTAATGTATATGTCCATTTGTTATAAGTCTTGGCTCCTAAACAGAACAATCTGTATTCCACTCGCCTGTTTCTCTTTTCTGTTCCTCTTTTTTTCCATTATCTCATTTTCCGGCGAGCTCCATCGCATATCTTTCTTTACACAATATGCATCCCAATAACCTCTTTATATCCCTGTATATTCTCCGGCTCCTCCACTCAAGCGTTCATTTTTCCTCCCCGGAAAAAGGAGAGCGACGGCTGCGGTGTCATGTAGCTACAGATGATTAAAGTCGCTCATCCGTACGCGATGTTTCAGATTCTATCGAAGCCAGACGGACTTCACGTGTATAAAATAACCTCTATTAGCATGTTGATGTGTCCCAGCAAAAGCACACTTTATCATCTTTAGCCTCTCGGTCCGTCGTTGTTAAATTCTCGTTCTCTTCTGACTATACTGTTAGAAAATGAGAGGCGTAGACCAGCTCCTCACCGCACCGACCGTGAAGCCATTTTTCCACTTGAGGTACTTTAATTTGGTTTCTGTCAATACGTTCGGAGGCATGAAGAAGTAAAACTGTTCAGCACAAGGAAAGAGCAAAGATCAGGGACAAATCTTCACTTTGAAAACACACACGGCCTCAAATATTGTTGTTTTGTCGCAGCTCACAGCGTCTCAGGGAGAAACACAAGGTGCCTTTTGGTGACTCACTTTAGGAACTGGAAATCTTCTGGGTTTACAAAAAGTTCACGATCTGGGTGAAGATGTGTAATTTCATGTAAATAACGATACGGATGTCATGGAAATTACTTTACATACATTTTTATAAGTTAAATACGTTATGCTACAAAAATAATTACGTACATTACTTCTCCCTCTGACGACAACAGCGGGAGTCACAACGGGTTGAAATATATAAGAAGGACGTACCAAGCACGAGGTCAAAGATGGATGTTTCTGTTATAAAATATGTTACAATTATGACTTTTAATGTCGAAATTGTGGCAATAAGTAAAAATTTGCTAAAAAAACAAAAGCAAATCATCACCAAAGTCCGTCATCGTTAGTGCCTGCACAGAATTTAATGGTAATTCATTCAATAATTACTATTATTATTATTATTATTATTATTATTATTATATTTCAGTCACAGTGAGCCAAGAGACAGACCAACATTAAACCCTCCTGGCTGAGAAACGCTGATCTAAACACACTGTGGGCTCAAAAGCAATTAGATAAATTATATTTGTATGTGTTTACGGTCCAAACTGCTGTTACGCTGCAATCCTGCACACAGATAGCGGGTAAGTTGTACGAGATGTTTAGATGATTCTCTGATGATAGATATCTTATTTAAGTGCTACTGACACGTCGCCGTGATAAAACGCTGTGAAAGCATCCTGCCTGGTCGGTCCGAGTCGGGAGCTCAAACGTCTAAAGGTGAAATCGACTTCAGGGTGAAACCACAGACCCAGTGAGCCTCCGTTGATTTACAGCAGCGCTCCTCTCATCAGCTGTAATAGCTCTCGTAAGAGTCACTCGCCGGGCAGATGGCGTCTAAATTTCTCACAAACATGTTGCTTTTCCTCTTTTGTGGTCTCCAGTCGCGGAGGTTAATGATTTAACGAGTGAGACCTTCTGAGAAACAGACACATATTCAAAATGGAAGCGGAATTTAGGGCCACTAGTGTGCTGTTATTTCCCCTTAATTGTTTCCTGAACTTTGCCCTTGAGGTTTTTCCCTGACCGGCATATCCTGATGGAGCGGACTGACACATGGATTTGGGAAGATGGAAGAGGGGAGACCTGTGTGTGTGTGTGTGTGTGTGTGTGTGTGTGTGTGTGTGTGTGTGTGTGTGTGTGTGTGTGTGTGTGTGTGTGTGTGTGTGTGTGTGTGTGTGTGTGTGTGTGTGTGTGTGTGTGTGTGTGTGTGTGTGTGGTAGTTGTGGTCCAGGCCAGGTGGCAGCGAAGCCAAACGTAGCTCATTTACTGGCGTGTACTCCTCCACCACCTCTGAACTTGAAGCCTGGATTCATTCAGACTCCTCCTGAACCTTTCCAGTGAAATTGTTCCCACAGGTTAAGCGTGATGTGGTAATGAGGCCAGAAGTTCCCACATTCACGTCCTGTGTTTCCTTGATTGATAATAGTTTGGAATCAGAGCTGAAGATCTGAAACTTCTGAGAACTTTTGTCCGACTTCAGTCACGAGGCCGGACCAAGCGACTGACTTTAGAGAACAAAACCAAAACAGTTTGTGAAAAATATGTATTGATGTTGAATGGGAGTCTATGGCTCCTCAGTTTAAAACACTTTGGCCTCATTTTTCAGACCCGGAAGTTACATCCACTTTTCTATACAGTCTGTGGTCTCGACCTGATTTTCATCCATCAACTCTTCCAGAAGTCTTCTCCTTACCTCCAGTCCTAAAACTTTCAGTCCCTAACGTCTCTTTCGACCTGGTAAAATACTCAAAGACATTCAAAAAAATAAGACGGCAACATGTGGTCTCTGTTTATCTACAGCATTTGGTTTGGTTTGTTTTACCTGCTTTTTGACGGCATTACATGATGGGAATAATATGAAGAGCTTGTTTACAGCAATAATAGCAGCTGTTGAGGAGTACTAAATATTTAGATATACAGACATTGCTAAGTTTTGAGGATTGAGCTTGTGTCTAATTTAAATCACAAAAAGGAACACTTGAACATCGCTGCAATAGAGTTCAATATCTCTTAAACCAACTTGGTCAATCAAAGCATCATCTGGACATTTCTAAAGGCCCAAAGTGTTGGTATCTGTTCACACTCAAGATGAGGTGAAACTCTGCTGTCGTAGAAACATCCACACTTTCAGACAGATTCTTCTTCAGTGCATTTAATGCAGTTTCAAGCAAATAATGTGCAGTTTCATGAAAACTTGAAAGCTGTTTGGTACAGAAACCCCTTCATAAATGATCTTGCCATTTTGGAGTTGATTAGGATTTGTTTTGATTTACCAGAGTTGTTTTTTTTTAACTTGATTGGGGCCAAATCAACTCCAGAGAACGCTCCATCAGAAACTGTTCCTGGATTCATGTGAACAAGTGCGGCCTGAAAAGGAAGAATATCTTAATGTTTATAAGAATAATCCCTTAAATACCTTCCATCATCCCCTCTCCGTTGTTTATCCCAGCATTGACCTAAATGGAGTTCCAGCCTCATGTGACTGGGACTAAACTTGACATTTCCTTGTACCCCCCCCCCCCGGCCTGATCACCTGATCACCTATTTCTGTACCATATCAGTCTTTCTCATGATGCAGAACGTCTTTACAGTCATGATAAAAAAATAAAAAAAAAGTCAAGTCCTCCCGCTGAGGGTTCCCCGCTCGACACCGTACGGTGTCCCAGACATCGACCCCGGTGGGGGGGGGGGGGTGTCGGCGTACCAGAGCATGAAGGGAAGCGGAGGATGGATGATTTCTCTCCATGCAGCTCCTCCCCGTCACTCCTTTTTCTTTCTTTTTTTTTCCACCTGGGAAAATAGCAGGCAGTGAAACGTGATACCGGGCCGGCGGGGTGGGGGGTCGTGGCAGTCGCTGCGCTGTCCCACTAATGGAGATGGATGTGCTCCTGAACAGCTTCCACAATGCAGAGAGAGAGAGAGGATGAGGAGGTTGGGGGGGATCCATTTCTCCTGAGCTTCGTCCCGGGCTACAGGACTCCTTTAATGAGAGGGGAGGGCTGAGCGCTCACCACTCGACCGGGAGATGGAGACCTGCAGACAGAAAACAGCCACGTGGAAAGATAGAGGAGAGAAAGAGAGAGAAAAGGAGGTGCGGGGAGAATAGAGTGGAGGAATGACATGTTGACAAGAGGAAGATGGATGATAAGAGACAGGATGGAAGGAGTAATGAGATTCAGAGAGGGATGATGCAAAGACAGAAAACACCAAGATGAAGACTGACGGGGATAAAGAGACTCTGATTGCAGACAAATCACTGCTTTACTATTATCCTTCCAGTAAGTCCGTCCTCAGTGGTGTCTGTCCCCCTCATGCGTCCACACACTTGAGTATTTCTTGTCCTTTTTCAAAACGTTTTCTCAGCATTTTCGAGTTTTTGAGCTGAGTTGAGGTTTGTAAACGACAAAGAGGGAGTAACGCGGGTTCAGACAACCAAAATCTAATCTTTGTAAGCAGAATCGGTCTTCAAATCGGCGGGATTGTGGTCCCAGACGCATTCAGACTTTAGTTGCATGCAGGTAAGCAGTCCATGTGGAGACACAGAGAGGCAGACATGCAGTCTGTTGTCTGATGACACGTCAGCTTGTAGTGTCAACTGGCTGCTTGTGAAACAACCCGTTTGAAGTCGTCTCTCGGCGACCGGTGCAGAAAACAGGAAGTGTTGGACCGAATATTTTCTGGCTTTACAGAACGATTGGCGCTAGATTGGATCAGTCGGAGGGATGCTGTGATTGGTTGTCTCACTCTGTCAGGTGGTTCGTAAACCTATCCCTGACATTATACTCATCCAAATCTTTTATCCTCTTGCATCGTATCAACCAATCACAGGCAGAGCATCCCTCCGGCTGATCCAGTCAAGGACCAGAACACCCACACATATCAGCCATTAGCCACAAAGGTTAAATTGTACTCAGACCGATGGCTTCCAAGTCGGCACGATATCTGCCAACCACGAAGACTTGAAAAGGATCAACTGTCCACTGCACAATAGAGGACTGATGCTGCTTTTATGAACATACGAGACAACCAGTGTCATTCAGAGCCCAGTGTTTCTTTACACCCTTGTTTCCTGAAGTTCATCTCTGATCCCACTGTTTCGTATTTGCATCCAGAAAAAGATTCTTCGTCAAATAACTTTACCTGCATTAAAAATTGACACCTGCCTCCTCGTGCTGCCAAATATTTATGTTTGCCCAGATCTAAAAACGTCCACCTTGAAAGCGGAGGCCTCTCCCTGTGTTTGCTGTGCCAGAGGCCTATCAGCCGCTGCACTCTGCAGACGTGTGACTCACTTGAAAGCCCGCAAATAAAGTCTGGACGAGAAGACTGAATGAAAGCTGTGCAAAGTCACTGTTTTTCTCTCCAAAGGAAATGGATGGACTTCCTGTCAGATTGTTGGATGTCGGAGTGTTTGGCTCCAAACTCGGAGAAGGAGACACGTGGAAATGAACACAGTTCATTTGTTAAAATCTTCTTCTTCGTCATCTTTATTGAGATCCAGTGTCTTGTCCCTTTTTTCTTTCACTACAAGAACACAGAGAGATTTCCTCATAAGGCTGAGTTACACTTTAAGTCCAAAAGTATTCGGACATCCTCAGTTTACTTCCAACATCGGGTCGTCTGAATGTGAATCTGCCTCGTCTTCCTCGTTACTTCTACAAACACTTTATTGTCAGATTCATATAATGATTCCCTCAAAGTTTTTGACTTCACAGCTTTTATAATGTCTCACTTGTGACTTAATAGAAAACCTTTTAATCATCTTGGATTCTTGGATCGACAATTAAATACTGTTAATCTATCACATAAAAGTTCTTCGGTTTATAATAGTTTTTAAAGTTAAACCTCTACTTAAGAAACCAGAGCTACATTTGTGTTCTTTTAACGACTAATCTCTAACCTTTCTTTTATGTTCTATAGTTTGTCCTTCTCACCGTTCTTCACTGCCTGTTTTGGCAGCATTAGGAAATTGTTTAACATCTTCCTGGATCCATATTCTTATATGTTTATAAGATAATAATGTTATTTTGTTTTTCTCCATTTTGTGATTTATTGAATCCAAACCTTGGAAAGAAGCTGGAGGTCTTTGAGTGTCATCTGCTGCACAGATTTTAAAACCTTTTGAGGCAAATGTGGGATTTTTGTAGTTTTAGTTTTATAAATAGAATTCACTGACCTGCGCAGGGCTCTGATTTCAGCTCCTATCCAGCACCTTTGGGATGAACCCGATTGCCAACTGTAAGCTGGAACATATCACTCAAATGTCCTTGTGGGGAAAATGGATGAAAACCGCTGCAGGGAAGTTTCAAAATCTTGTATATAAACGTCTCACATGAGAGGAGGGTTTGGATGCAGATTGATGCCCAGCATGCTTCTGGGATGAGATGATTAATATTCACATATGGATGTAGTGTTGCAATGCTCACATACATGTGGCTTCATAGTGTGTCTCTTCATCATCTCATCACTGTTCTGTTGGATTGCATAATGATAACGTGTTTCACATACTTTTGTTCACCCACACGTGTGAATGAGAACCAGCAGTATATTAACAGTAAACATCTGTATTAATTTATCCAAAGCTCTGTCCACAACCGCAAAAGTTTTCTAAGAGTTAGATCACTAAAAAAGGATTTAAATAAGTCTCGAAAAACCTGTTGCTGACCGAATATTGTAAAAGAGAAAATGTGTTACTTTAATTATAAAAATCAGTTTGCATTCTGCCAGCTGTCGCCTGAAGATAGAAAAATAGAAGTTGAATGGCTCAACAGAAATATAACATACATAATATACTCTTATACAACAGCGCCCTCTTATGGAGATATATAAGAAAACTGATGTTCCTTTTTCTTATTTACATGAAGTTTTTAAAAATGCATACATTTTATAAAGATGACAGTTAATTCCATCTTTCTTCCTCCATTTTGAATCAACATGTATTATCAGAGTCCTGTTTGCCTCTCGTCTCTGAGCTCCTGTATGGCCCTCCAGCTGCGCTCCAGACTCAGCCTCAGCTCTCCCAGATCACTCCTGATCTCCTCGAGCAGCTCCAGCTTTGACAGTTTCCTGTCGATGGACGAGAGCACCTCGTCCTCTCCGGCGTCCCGCTCTGCTTTGGGCCAGTCGGGTTCGGTGGGCTGAAACGAGCCCAGGGTCTGTTCCCACACCGTCTCGAAGTAGGAGTCGATGAAGGCCTCCAGCTCCTCCAGGCTGCTGTCGCCCCACTGGTCGATCAGAGCCTGCAGGCCTCCGGACTCGGAGAGCCTCCTGAGAGTCCGTCCTCGGAGAGCAGGAGTGCAGAGGGAATGCACACTGATGACACCTTCCTCTGTGAGCATCGTCTGCTGTTCAGATGAAACCAGAAGCATCGTTTGATGTCTGAACGGATGCATGTGGCTCTCTGTGTTCAATCTTTGAGGCAGATTCACCGGTGACCACCTCAGTTCTTGTTTGCCAGAGAGTACAGAGGCTATGTAGGACATGAATCCGTGTCTGTCCACCACGGTGAACCCGGTCCGTCCTCCAGCTCTTCCTGCTGGAAGTGCCACTATCTGAGCAGCGTCTGAGCGGCTCAGTGACGGAGGCCGTGTGGAAGTGGCTGATTCAGGCGCTGTAAAGGCAAAAAGAACACTTCATGTGAGCTATAAAAAGCGCAGCCTCTCCGTCCTGCGATATAAATCAGCTTATCTCTCTTTTACAGAAGCTGCTAGCTCATCCTTTACACCATAAACTCGATTTCAGTTGATCTCTCTCCATGTTACACCTGAGAGGACTTTTTTTTAAATTTATTTATTCGGTTTACTCGGTTTAAATCCTGATAATATGACATAATGTGCTTTTGTATCGTTTATAGTAGTTTATTGTTGATAACATGCGAACTGATCTAATTTTACATTCTTTTTTTATACAGGAACTATATCATACTTTACTATTGCACTATTGCACTGCACTTAAATCAACCAATAATAACAATAATAAACAAATATAGTAATACAGTGCACAAATATATCGGTTTATGTGTTGACAAGTGTACGAATAGGCCATTGTATGTGTTTAACTAAATATTTTGGAAATATTTCCCTTTATTTAGTCAATCATATTCTTTATTTACTTCATTTTTTTTATGATATACTGTACTATCATTTATGTTTTACTAATCTAAAACTGTGGTAAGGTCGCCCCCTGGGGGTGCATAGAGGCACGAATGTGATTTATGAAGGATAAAAAGGCAAAGTTTCCTGATGCTCTCTCGTATTATTTGCTCCCCAAGTTATAAAAATGACTGATAAAAATCATAAAAATGATCAGTTTACAGTTTGGCTTCAAGAGAGACATCACAGAGAAAGTTTTTGAGCCAAATCTGTAAAATATCCTGTTGGACATGTTTTTATCAAACTTAAAAAGTTTGTGTAAAGCATATCAATAATATAACGATATTTATGCTGTGGCTGAAGTTTAAAACTGAGTTTTTGAGAACATTTTGGTCACAAACTTCCTGTTTTAAACACAAACGTTGAAACGTATAGCAGCAGATGGTTCTTCTTTTTAGTTTGTTGGGTTTCCTGTTCTTGTTTTGAAATCACTCATGTCTTGTGTTTGGTTTACGTCCTGCCGTTGTGCTTTTCAGCTCTTAGTTGTCTGTGTTTATGAACGAGTTCAGAGCTTTCCAGACATATTATTCTTTTTCCAGTCGATGATATTTGCCTTTTCCTGGTTTTTGCTTTACTTGCTCTTTGAGTTTTTATTTGTTTATTAACCTTAAATTTGCAAGTAAAACTCACTTTAACTTGGACAACCTCTCTTTGTGTCAGCAGATGCTTTAAGTTAACTTTTGGGCATCTGATGTGACCCACTGGTGACATGTCACACTGCATGTCTACATGGTGTATGAACAAAGCAGCCAGTAATCACTGCTAAAATGATTTTTAGGTTTGAGAAGAAAAAAAAGCAACATCTGAGAATTGACTGAAAATAAATATAATTTCTCTCATTTCTATCCTGTTAATTGACCTGCAACTTCTTAGGGGATGCAAATCCTCAAGTTGGGAACCACCTGTCTAAACTTAAAGTGACAAAACTCGTTGGGTAAAAACATGAGTGCATTTACTCACAGTCATTGCACAGCTGATGTCGGCCGCTCACACGCTCCTTTAAATCCTTTTTACACAAATTCACTGCATCCGGCGGCTGCTCCTGAGCTGAACAGTCACTTGTCCACATGTGATCACCTCTGTGGAGATCAGCCAGCCTTCCTCCAACCAGCATCTCCTCCGTCAGTTCGACGAGCTCGTTCACCTGAGCTCCATCCCCCCAGAGCTTATTGTCTAAAACGTGATATCTGTTCCCGCACTGCTCGACGAGCCTCCGCAGCGGCTCCCCTTCGCTCTCGATGCGCCGCTCGATGCTCGTGCCGCCGAGCCAGTCGCCGTGGCTGAACAGCACCGCGGCTCTGCTCCACAGCCGGCCTCCTCCGGCCTCCAGCTGTTTCTCCACAGCCTCCCTGTGGGTGTCTTTGAACGAGGAGCTCACATTGACAACCACAAGTACGGCACAGGATGCCGTCAGGAGGTCAGAGGTCACAGAGAAGCAGCCTGGCGTGTCCAGCACCGCCACCGTCCTGCCGCTGATTCTGACTCGCTTTTCAGTGCAGGAAGTAGTTTGTGTGTCGGTGACGAAGCTCTCTCTGCCGAGGATGGTGTTCCCACAAGAGCTTTTGCCTGTTTTCCTGCCGCCAACAAGTACGAGTCTCAGTTCTGGAAGAGGGTTGAGCTTCTCTGTCAGGAAGAAGTTTCTTATTTTAGTTCAAAAAAATATCTAAACATTTAAGAAAACTTTAAATCAGTAGAACAAGATGAGGCCGACGACTCACCCAGCTGAGACTTCGCCATCTGCCTTTGTTTGTCCTTCTTCATCCTCCTTTCTTTGGCTCTCTCTGCCTCTCGTCTCATCCTCCCCTCCAGCTGTTCCAACACCTTCCTCTCGATTTCGTAATGCCAGTCGCCATCGCAGCCGGTCAACATTTCCTCGATCTTCCCGATCAACTCTCTGACCTGAAACCCGTCTCCTTTGGTTTTACTGTTCAGAACGTGATACCTGTCGCCGCATCTTCCAACGAGCCAGCGCAGAGGCTCCCCTTCACTCTCGATGTACCGCTCGGTCGTCGTGCCGCCGAGCCAGTCTCCGAAACTGAACACCAGGACGACCCGGCTCCAGATGTGCTCGCCGATGAGCTCCAGGTGCTCCTGCGCCGCTCTCCTGTAGGTCTCGGTGAAGGCTCTGTCCACGCGGATCACCAGCAGGAAGACATGAGGCCCCGGAGGACAGCGGGACAAACTGAGCACCATCTCCCTCCGATCGAAGGCGGAGCTCTCGTCGCAGAAGTAGTTCATCCACCAGCCCGGCGTGTCCACCACCGTCACCTGTCGCCCAAACACCACCCCGCTTCCAGCCGCGCACTGAGCTGTTCTCCCGAGACGCTGGCCGCTCTCTCGGCCCAGGATCGTTTCCAGCGCCGAAGTCTTCCCAGAACCCTTTGCTCCGAGCAGCACAATCCGGATGTCAGTAACTGGCCTTAACCTCTCTGAAGGAATGACAGAGGAGCATCGGGAGGGTGTTTCAGTAGTTTCAATCCAACACGGTTTCTATTTGATTTGGGGATTTTCTGGCCAAGAAACAGTTAAACGTCAAAGTTACAGAAATAGTTTGATGTTTTAAGGTGCTTATTTGGTTTCTTGCCAAGAGTTAGATGAGTGGCTCGATACCACTCTCAGCCGGAGCCAGTTGCAAGTTAGCTGAGCTGCTTCTGTGGCTCTACAAGGACTGTCTCTTCCCTTGTAATGTTTGCTAAAAACTAAAGTGCCCAGCCGTTTTAGAAAAGTAGTAACACCATGAATACTATTACTATTGAAAAATTTTATTTATACTGTATTTGTAACCTGATTTTATGATTTGTGACTTTGGTCTTGGTACCACAGATAACGTAAAGAAATCAGAAAAATAGTGAAAGATGTCTGGTTTTGGTCTTAACGTGAAATTTTCTGACAATCATAAAAATGTAGAGAATTGCCAGCTTTATTCTTTAAACTAAACGAATACACATTTTAGGTTTGCAGGAAAAGGCTAGCTCAGTGATTAATCACTTATGTGGCTGCAAGTACATTGCTAGAATAAAACTTAACATCTGAAATAGAAGTTATGGCTGAGCAAAGACCATCAGCTTTATTATCACTTTTTGGAGTATGACCTTTTTCTAAACTGACATGCATGCCTCAAGTTACACCTCACTGCTCTAAC
Source organism: Brachyistius frenatus (assembly GCF_029030835.1). Lineage (NCBI taxonomy): Eukaryota > Metazoa > Chordata > Actinopteri > Embiotocidae > Brachyistius > Brachyistius frenatus. Next base: position 375,119 of record NW_027210753.1, read on the forward strand.
CAGTGCACAATGAAAAACAAAAAGTCTCTTTTGGACTTCTTTTTTTGTTTGAGTCATCTATTGTTGTTGACCTTTGGTTTGGTATTACTCCATGTACAAACCCGAACAGCTTACCCTTACAGGGATTCGCCAATTCTCCCTCTGTGAACTGTGTCGGTTTATTATAAACCACGAACTGTGTGTGCTACCTGAGCGGGGCTACGAACCTGTGTCTTCATGAGGTTGTTTTCAGCTTGGGGGGGTCGGCGTCGTAGACCACTAGACTATCTTCGGCGCCAGAAAACTAGTCGCGGCAGGAGAAAGTGGTTCACGGAGTTCACTCAGAACTTCCAGAGACTCAACCGACAGTCTGGTTAACTCAACAGGTAAAAGACTCTACTTCACCAAGGTTGATATTAATGGTTCAGATTCCACCTTGGCCTGTTGATGGAAGATATTTAATATCACTGCAGACCCCCTTGAAAACACGTATATCTACTATCCAAAGAATTTCTATGGCAATTTTGGTCATATTTGAATGAATATTTGTGGACGGTGGAGGTATAGGTTGCAATGAGCCAAAGATTTTTCATAATGCAGCCAATCTCCTGGTAAGATTGGTGGTGTAGTGGTTAGTAATGCTACCTCTCAGCTAAAAGGTTGGAGGTTCAATTCTGCCCTTTGTTATGACTTTTAAAAAAAAATCATTCAAATTATGAATTATGAAAAAATAAATCATACTACAGCAAAAAGTGACCTAAAAGTCATTTTTGGGTGGCTTTTTGGACAACGTGGTATAGTATGACTTTTGGGTCCGTTTTTGGCCACGACGCCACGGGCACACCGATCGACGAAAACAAATTATTGATAACTTTTAATTCTAAACATGTTAAGAGGGCACAGACTAAATTTAAAGTCGGTCCGACAAAATCTGAAGGAGAAGTTTGTTAAAGTACAACATGTGTGAATCGCCAAAAATGGCAACTAAATTCAAAATGGCGGGCTTCCTGTTGAGTTGACTTAATGGTGCAATGTAACTTTTTTGTACATACGCATGTCCACCGAATTCCGTGCATGGAGCTAAATGGAGCCGCCGGGTCATCTGTTTAGGGGGCGCTAGCGAGCCATTTGGCCACACCCACTCACGATTATAACTTTAGTATCTTAAAATGGAATTTACTGACAGAACTTTGTAGTTTGGCTTTCTTGAAGAAATTGTATTTTCTTGATTCTTGTTGTTCTGGTTTTGTACCCTCATGGTTGAAATGAACTTACTTTGGATAAAAGCGTCAGCTAAATGAAATGTAATGTAATAATCCCCATTGAAGTTAGCATCGAGCTAACGGGTCGCATGATCCCGCGTCACACTACATTTACGTTTGTGTGTGTTTCACCCTTTCAAAACGTGCAACTTTCACATCTACAGAGATATGTACATGCTTGGAAGTTTCACACTTAGAAAGTGTGTAATTTTCACGCCTATGCAGCCCAAAGCGTGGCTATCTCACGTTTTCCTGTCGTGGACGGGCGTGTCTATTTAACGCTCTGCTGCAATACTGGGTTCAACAGCTGTGTTTGATGGACATCTATGAAGGGACGTTAACAATTCAAGATATCTGAAGTTTTCTCTTTAATAAAGCAAAGATCATGACTGACTCACCTCTCATCAGAGATCTGTGTTGTTTCATTCTTCTGAACCTCAGCTGAGCCCTCTCCTCCACCCGTCGCTTCTCCTGTGCAGTCGCATGTAAAACATTTTCCTGCACTTCAAACACTCTGTTCCCATTTTCGGTGACAAATGTCTGTATGTTCGCCAGCAGCTCGGTGACTTCAGCGTCATCGCTCAGGACAACGCTGTGACACCTCTGACTGCACTTGTCCCTGAGCCAGCGGAGGGCCTCCCCTCCTCTCTCTGCAAACTCTTCAGCTGTTGTGTGTTCACAGCCGGCAGCCGAGGTGAAGACAAGCATGCAGTGGCTCCACACCGTCTCCCCCAGCAGGGCCACGTGCTCCTCCACGGCCCTGCGACGCCTCTCTGAGAAGCCCGAGCTCGCCTTGACCGTGATCAGGAAGACGTGCGGGCCCGGGCAGCACAGAGACACGCTGGATACGATCTCCCTCTTCACCAGCTCAGACGTGTCCCGGGCGCTGAAGTCGCACCACCAGCCGGGAGTGTCCACCACGGTGAGCCGCCGTCCGGCCACCACACCCAGCCTCCGAGAGCAGGACGTCCTCTCTCTGGGGACAAACTCCTCTTTGCCCATCAGTAAGTTCCCCACACAGCTCTTTCCAGAGTTTCTGCCACCGAGAAGGACGATCTGTAACTGTGATGTACAACAACCGCCCCCTAAATAATCAAGAAAAAAAAAATACAACGGGATTAGTATTATTAGATTATCATAA
>NW_027210753.1:382500-560000 GCF_029030835.1 Brachyistius frenatus
AGGTTGTGAATTTGTTTGAGGTACTTTTCAAAAATCACTCAAAAAATAAAACATCTAACTTTCCCTTTAACTGGTTTTTAATGAATAAAGGGACAGTACACGATATCTGCACTTGATTTTAAAAGTTCAAAGGGAGACTCGGTATCTCTGAACCACTCGATGCTTAATGATCTGCTACGTTTGAGAACTCTTGGTTTGCTGATCAGCAATGCAATGTCAGAATTTGTGGTGAATGAATGCAAAATGAATCCTGACTTTATCCATATCAAATTGGAATAGTTGTAAATGTTAAAAATTGGTTGTCCTGCTGCCGTTGCATGCAGCAGCTGAGCTGAGCTGCCAAGTACCCAGATTCAATCTGTTGCTCTTCTGTCAGGCTTTTTCTTTTTCATGAATTTTTTTAGAAAGTTTTTTTCTGTGATTGAAACGGGTCAGGTTCTGGAGTCGTGCTTCTGAAGACCATCACCCACTGGTCTGTCAGGCTCGCCGTGATTCGATGTCAGCTCATTTCCCACATATCAACTCGCATTGTTTACTCTGACGACCAAACTGTAGTCTTTGAATAAAGCTTAATGGTTCTTTAAGTATGGCGGTTGTCACTTTTTCCATGATGTCACAGTCTTTTCTTGTCTGTGTATGATTATGACACACACACAGCCTGTTAACCATTCTTTAACTGGGTGTTTTCCACCGCAGGTCTCGTGACCATGTTGCCCAGCAACGACCTGTTATCACTGGGTGTTAAGGTTCAACTGGTTTTTCCAGTTGTGTAATAATTTAGTTATGAAATCCTTTTTTCTTTTTTAAGCAAAATCTGCTGAGAAACAACAAAAAACTTTTTTTTTTTTTTTTTTAATGCTACTGAATGACTCTCTTTTCACAACTTTTACCGTGCACAGCTTTATCATATGAAACTGAAGCAGAGAAAGTCATGCAGGATGTTTTCACGTTATTTACACTAGGGGGCGCCAAACTCAACAAAGCCTGTCATCTTCAGTATTTTGCCTCCCAACATCCCCTGAGTCAAAGTGACTGACATCAAATATAGAAGAACTCAAGTGAATAAATATGTTGGCTATTTTTCTTTAAAATAAAAAAGTTTTAGTGTCTTATTACCATTTTTCCAGCTATAATTTGTAATATTTGACATTTTTCTGAAGTTGTACAAATACTAGTACAGTTCTGAACTCATTGTCAGGTTGTGCAATGTTTCTAAAGACTGGCATGACTATGAATGCGCTGGAATTTAATGTTGTGTATCATTATTTGTAGGTGGATAGTCAGCAACTCCTGCATGAAAATTTCAATCAGAAGATGGAAACTTAAAAATCACTGATGTCATTTTTCATTTCAAATATTATAAATATGTTTTTAATGTCAGTGTTATTGTGGTCAGGCTGTCAAGAAAAGGAAATTATTAGAATTTTGATGAGAAATGATGTTATAATGGTGTTTACTGCTTGTTAAGGGATGTTGTACTGTGACGAGGTGGGTCTTCAGTGTTTGGTTCTGGCCCTCAGTGATAACTACCAGCCTGTTTGCTGTAACGCTGATGGAGCTCATCTGTGCTGCCTTCGTTCCTTTTTTTAATGTACACGTCCTATGAACGGTATTTTCACTTCTGATCTCTTCCAGACATGTGATCTCCATTTAACCAGTGATGTCACCTCGACAACCAGGGGACGATTTAGGTGCGTCATATTAAAAGGGGTTAAAAACACTTATATGCACTGCAGCTCATTATTTTTGGTGTTTAACTCTGAGGTTTTAAATTTTACAATTAGATACACTGCTCCAAAAAATAAAGGGACACTTAAACAACATCCTAGATCTCAATGAATGAAATCTTCCAGTTCAAATCTTGATTCATTACATAGTGGAATGTGTTGAGAACAAAATAACATCAGAATGATCAATGGAAATCAGAATCATTATCCATGGAGGTCTGGATTCAGAATCATACTCCAAATAAAAGTGGACAAATCAGATCACAGGCTGATCCAACTTCTGTGGAGATTCCTGAAGACAAGTCCAAATGAGTCTCAGTAGTGTGTGTGTCCTCCACGTGCCTGTATCACTCCCTACAACGCCTGGGCATGCTCCTGATGAGACCACGGATGTTCTCCTGAGGGATCTCCTCCCAGACCCGGATCAAAGCATCGGTCCAGTCCCGGACAGTCTGCGGTGGACGTGGCGTCGGCGGACGGAACGAGACACGATGTCCCGGATGTGCCGCCGAACCGGTCCCGCTGGAGGATGTTGCAGGCAGCAGAACGTTCTCCACGGCGTCTCCAGACTCCGTCACGTCTGTCACATGTGCTCAGTGGGAACCTGCTCTCATCCGTGAAGACCGCAGGGCGCCGACGGAGAAGCTGCCGATCTCGGTGTTCTCCGGTAAAGTCCGGTCTCCCCGCACGGTGTCGGGCTGTGAGCACAGACTCCACTCGTGGACGTCGGGTCCTCGTACCGTCCTCATGGAGTCTGTTTCTGACAGTTTGAGCAGAAACATGCACATTAGTGGCCTGCTGGAGGTCATTTTGTAGGGCTCTGGCAGCGCTCCTCCTGCTCCTCCTTGCACAAAGGAGCAGATAGCGGTCCCGCTGCCGGGTTGTTGTCCTCCTACGGCCCCCTCCACGTCTCCTGGTGGACCGGCCCGTCTCCCGGTATGTCCTCCGTCCTCTTGACACTGTGCTGACAGACACAGCAAACCTTCTTGCCACAGCGTGCATTGATGTGCCCTCCTGGATGAGCTGCACTACCTGAACAACTTCTGTGGGTTGGAGACACCTCATGCTCCCTCTAGTGGTGAGGACACTGGCAAAATGCAAAAGGGACCAACGATCACCCAGAAAGGACGAGGACAGAGAACCGGTCTGTGGTCACCACCTGCAGAACCGTTCCTTTATAGGGTTGTCTTGATGATTGCCTCATTTCCACCTGTTTGTTCCATTTGTACAACAGCAGGTGAAACTGATCCTCAATCAGTGTTGATCCAAACTGGACAGCTTGATTTCACACAAGTGGGATTGACTGGAGTTACATTGAGTTGTTTAAGTGTTCCCTTTATTTTTTGGAGCAGTGTATAATCAACCACAAAGACTGGCCCTGACATCATGACGTGTTTCAGCCTGTTTCCCTCTTCTTTGTCATTGTAGTTTATTTCTAACTAAAAGTCCAAATCACCACTTGTTCCCATGACTGCTCCCTCATGTTATATCATTTTTATATTATTTAAAAGCTTTTAAAATATACATTTGAAACTGTTTTGTCATTTTCTGCTTTGTTTGTCCATAAAATGTCCTGAATAACATGTCAAGATGAACGTACATGAAGACGTGTGTTTGGATGAAATGTCTATTTGAAGACTGGGAGTGTCTGTATGCTGTATGTTAAGACACATGGACGCAGCAGATAGCCTCAATGATTGGTGATAACAGGCCTGAGCCCAGTGGGCCGCTCAGTCAGGGACAGCGGACGTATGGATTTCATATGTGTGGCTAATATCATTAGGCTACTTCAGTGTTCAATTCAATTCAATTTATTTATGCAGCTCCAAATCACAACACAGGTTATTTCATGGCACTTAACACATTAAAGTCTTTACAGCAAGACTTTACAATATTATACAGAGAAACCAACAATTCAATAATTCTCACATAAGCTAGGAGGGAAAAACTCCTCTTTAAGGGAGAAAAACCTCCAACAGAGAGAAGAAAAACTCCCTTTAACAGGAAGAAACCTCCAACAGAACCAGGATCAGAGGGGGGCGGAGCTTCTGTTAACAGAACCAGAACCAGAGGTGGGCGGAGCATCTGTTAACAGAACCAGGATCAGAGGTGGGCGGAGCATCTGTTAACAAACCAGGCTCAGAGGTGGGCGGAGCATCTGTTAACAGAACCAGGATCAGAGGTGGGCGGAGCATCTGTTAACAGAACCAGGATCAGAGGTGGGCGGAGCATCTGTTAACAGAACCAGACTCAGATGTGGGCGGAGCATCTGTTAACAGAACCAGGCTCAGAGGTGGGCGGAGCATCTGCCTCAACCGGTTGGGGTGAGGAGAGCAGAGAGAGAAAAGGACAGCATAGAGATGGAAGACATGAACTGTTGGTGGGTCGACAATCACAGATTGATAAGAGTGTTAACACATCTTATTAAAAAAATGTCAACAAATCTCTAATCACTTTGATCACTGACCCCACTGTGTGACTACTTTCTGGTTGTGTGTTTGGTTTTTACTTCAGAAACCATAAAACCTTTAGGACAAATGTGCTTTGCACCTTTTGCATTTTTTGACTTGAGTGTTTTTGGCCTTTAAACTTTTCTTGGAAACCCTCAAAATGCCCCTTTCATTCTTTAGATGTTGGAATGCTTTGAACTGAACTGTCAGGACTCAAATCTTTTTCTGTTCTTTGCCAGCGATGCCCTCGAAGAAACTGTCATCACAGACTTTTTACTGTTTAATGTTGCTTTCCTGGTTATTTTTCTTATTTGAATATGAACCTTTGATGTTTTCTTCTTTTCATCAGCATTCCTGTATCAGCGACTACGAGCATCCACCTCCGGTCAGCAGCAGAGGACGTCTCGCCCTGTTGCCACCATGTCACACCAACGAGACACAAACCAGCTCCAGGTCATGTGATGATAAAAGTTGAATGTGTTTTGCATCACAGAACAAACTCTTGCCACCCAGCCCCCACCGTGAGGGAATCCCCGGCACGTAAACAAGATGACGCGGTAAGATGCTCCCCCCTGATACACTGCGTTGCCCCCTTCTCGACCCTCTTGGCCCCGTGTGTGCCCCCCAGACAGGACGGCCTTCAGTCCGTTGGGTCTCCTTCAAGTCCTCGTCCTGGTTTGGACTCAGTTCACGCTGAAAAGGGCGTAGTGGGTGAATTAGGGCTGGGATATCCCTGCGTCAAGGTGTCACCGACTGATAGTGATGTTTGTCCGTCACACACCCCACCTCCCCGCCAGGTTGCTGGATAACCAGAGAGGGTTGTTGGGTCCTGCGCATCTTCAGGGTTGACGTAGTTTTAATGTGGGTGGTCCCACTCCTCTGGTTCTGTCACTGTACTCATCTCTTTTGTTGGTGCCAGCTCACTTTGTCACCGGGCTTCTGTGGACTGACAGAACAGAGATCGTCCTGTTTCCAGTGCTGGAGACCAGGTGGGAGTACCTGGACACAGGTAAGGGGTGTGGCCTCCTCTGGTACTTTCTGCATTAGATAGAGATCAAACATGATTGATATCTAAAAGAAGCCTGATAAGAAAGAAGTTTATTCTAACTTCTTCCATATTTGTAAGATAAGGGCCGGAGTTCTGGGTGGAAATTATTTTCTGTGAGCTGAAGTTCTTCTCTTGGAAAGAAATAGTAACCTCGTAATAGTAATAATGTTTTTCTTACTATTCTGTAACATTATTTCAAACATTTCTTTCCTTATTTAAAGACATGATTAAATAACATCCCATTTGGAAAGTAACAAAACTTTTATCTGGTGAAGAGTTTTATAATTTTCTGAAATTAATGTAGCTGTCTGTTAAAATCGCAGTAATTTTTCAGTAATGGGTCATTTGTTCACAAGCATTTTTCAGATCTGTAGATTTGTTCGTTCTAAAAATGACTGTTATTCATTCCTTATTATTATTTTTGAGCAGCTGTAAACTTGATGTGTAATAAGACTTCTGTTCAGGCCGTCTGCCATCAAATATTTTCAATTGAAAATTTACAAAAAGAAGGTCCGGGCTTGTTCAGCTGTTTGTTTAATGGAAATGAGACAATATTATTCCCTTCTAAATGTTCTGTATTACTTGATGTTGCAGTTATAATTTTTACGCTGCATTTTCTGAGTAGAACAGAGGCGCCTGGTTGAAGGGTGTAACCCAGAGATAAGGCTCTGCGTCTTCTATTGAAACCAGAACGTACTTCACATTTTCAACGGCTGATTGATTATCTGCTCTGAGCTGCAGCTCTGCACATGAACTCAGAGCGGCGGCGTGACAGGAAATGGCAGTAACTTCTGTAAAGTTGCTTCAAAAAGACTGAGAGCTCCTCAGTTGTAAAGACACCCAACAAAATTTAACATAAAACATGATATTTTTACTGTGATTAATACCAAAGTATATTTAAAAAAAATCCTGTGCTTTGGATGCTGGCGATGTGCATGTCTGCATTAAAAGTAAATCAAAACCCCTACGAGGTGAAACCCTCATCTTAAAATTTGATGTAACTGCTCCCCAAAGAGTCATTTATTGTTTAAATTTAGTTAAATGAAACTCATATATGTGTGTGTTGATTCATTTTCTCTCTTAGGGAATGCATTAAAGTAGCTGGAAGTTGGAGGACAGACGACTCAACATCCATGGAAAACTTCAGTTTTGAGGAGGTCGGTCTTTTTTTATGCAACACTTTTATTCTAATAGAGACACTAAAATACAACATGTTGAACAGTAAGCTCTAAAATTGCTGCAAGATAATATTAAAGCAACATTTGGTTTGGTCGGGATGGAAACTGAGCTGCAGGTGTTTTCCCGTCTCCATTTTCATCCCACTAGCTTCCATGAATTCTTTTTAAATTTTCCTCTTACAGGGCAGTGAGATGTCCTATGAAGACAATGACTCAGCCTTCCCCTTTCCAGTGACACTGTAAGTTCCTCCTCTCCGTTTAATCAAGCCTGCACTGTGTTTGGTTCTGCACCGTGTTTCTGATAAGATAACAGGTCATTTTCCCTGAACATAACAGGCAGTGCTCATGTGTACCACCCCAACAAATTCATCCAATTAAGTGGTACAATTTAGTTTTTACAGTGTGTCACATGAGTTTGTGTAAGGGAGCCAATCTATTTTTTTTTAGCCTCTTTTGACTCATTGTTTTTGTTTTACTATATTTATAGTTTTAATTTATTTCAAGCTGCAATAGACAGCTGTCTTAAGTGAAAAAAACATTACCATCCTACCATTAAACAACAGACTACCTTATGCATACAGTATGTGGTACATGAAGCAGCTCAGGAGTGAGATATTTTCCCCAGTAGCTGGTGGAGACCAAAGCAGAGCTAAAAGCAGATTAAATGTTGGATTTATATTCATCAGGCGGTCAGAAACATGACTTCAGATAACTGCTTGTGTTGCGTTATGTCTGCTGGGTGTTTAATAGGCTGATGTTTGCTAACATATTCACCATAACAACGGTTTAAGATTGTAATGTTGCGTTAACAGCTTGCTGTGCTGCCCTCAAGTGGCAAAGGTTGGGATTATGTTGAACTTTGTTTATGTGAATGTAAATAATAATGCAATAATGCAAATATGGCATCAGGACATGGTTGGGGTTAGACTCAGCTAGTTCTGGTGAAGAGTGTACTGCAAACTTAAATAACCTGAGAGTCTAAACTCAGGGTTTGAAGTCCCCAGTAACCAAAGGAATGATACAACTTTAGCTGAGAAGTAGGTTGAGCAATGCTGCCACCTTGTGGCCATACACAGAACATCACTAAAGACACTAAAGTTGGCCAATGCCGTAATAATTTGATTGACTCACAGAAGACACTTTTTTGTCAGCTGCAGTTACAGGCTTCAAAGTGTTTTACCCACAGACACTATTATGTGAAATTAATCAATTTTTCCTTTATCAGAGCTGCGTTGCAGTAACTTCAGCAACTTCTTGCATGTTGTCTCCAGGATCTAATGAGACATTGTCATGGTCTCATCCTTATCTTTAATGCATGTCTCTTTGCCTCCACACCTCCAGGACTCCACTGGGCCCAAGCGGCATCTTTGACCCTGAAAGGCAGGAGGAGAATGAGGAGAATGAGGAGAATGAGGAGAATGAGGAGAATGAGGAGCCCCCCTGGAGGCCATCGTCATTCCCAGCGATTCAGATGGTAAAATCTTTAAACGGTCTCCACATCTGTTGGTGATTTGACTATTTGAATATTGGTGCAAAAGTCCCTTCTCTGCAACTTTATTTCAGCTTTTCTGAATCTGAACACTAACGCCACCACACGAGGGGACGCTCAGGTTCGTCTCCATTCTTTAACTTTTCTAATCAGATATTAAAGTTTATGTTTATAACTGAGCACAGTGCATTGCCGCAGGCCTACGTGGAGCTGAACGAGCTCCAGGGCAGCACCTGGCAGGAGACCAGCCGCTGGGTGGGCTACGAGGAGAACTTGGACCCGGCCTCAGGAAACTGGGGTCCCTCACATGTCTCCTATCTCACCTTCAAGAGCCTCATCCAGCTCCGCAAGATCCTGAGTACAGGTGACCTTGAAACCTAAAACGAAACAGAAATCAGTATGTGTCTTCAGATCAAATCAGAAACAAGCTGAAAACAAATCACACGTCCTCAGGCGCTGTCATCCTCGACCTGAACGCCAGCAGTCTGTCCTCCGTGGTGGAGAAAGTGGCCGATGAGCTGGTGGACAAGAACGAGATCCAAGCCGGCGACCGAGACGCCCTGCTGAGAGCTCTCCTGATGAGACGCAGGTAACACACAGGACACATATTTCACGAACTTTGTATTCTGCAACATTAAAATGCCGTAAACATGTTTGCAGGATGCACATTGTATTGATTTTATCTGTCCTTGCAGTCAGTCTGGAGGACCAGTGGTCACTCCCTCTGGAGACATCGAGATGCAGACGTTCTCTGTGACTAAAAAGGTGCAAATCTTTATCCAGTTTCATCCTTCGTGTGATCATCGATATCAGATTTATGCGTTAACATAACAGAGCTGACATTTATTGTACTGATGCACCTGTTGTTTTTGCAGAGAGACAGCGCTGACAACATGGAGGCTTCCATTGTCCTCTCAGGTAGGTCCAACTTATGTGTCTCCAGTGTTTTTTTTTCCATGTGGTTCTGGAGCAGGTGTGGCTTTAAAGAGAGCGTCCCCTACAGGTGCCGTTGAGTTCCTGGAGAAGCCAGTGGTGGCCTTCGTCCGGCTGAGTGACTCTGTGGTGATGCAGTCGGCTCTGGAGTCTTCCGTCCCCGTACGCTTCGTCTTCGTGCTGGTGGGCCCGATCCAGAGCAACATCGACTACAGCGAAAGCGGCCGCGCCATGGGGGCTCTGATGGCCGACTGGGTGAGAAGCAGCAGCGTCGGCGACGACACCACACACTGCCACCAGTAGAGAGGCGACCAGGTGAAATGACCTCCGTCTGTGTTCCTGCTCTGACAGGTGTTCTGTCTGGAGGCCTTCTTGGCCCAGACCGACAAAGATCTGACCAACGCCATCGCCGACTTCATGGACTGCAGCATCGTGATACCTCCCACTGAGATCCAGGACAAAGCGATGCTCGAGCCCATGATCGATTTCCAGAGGAAGATGCTGCGCGACAGACTTCGTCCCTGCGACACCCGCCTCGCCTTTGGAGACAGGGTCATAGGTCAGCGTACAGCGCAGCCATTACAGCATGAACTAACATTTTAAGTCCGAAGTAAAGTTTATATCAGAGTCCTTAAGTAATTAAACAAACTCAGGGAAAAAGGGCCCTTAGCTTTAGAAAATAAAGGAACCAACCAGGTTTTCTTCATTTAGGCCGAGTCAGACCAGCTATTGTTATACTTCAAACTGAATTTATTATGCATAGAAATAAAAAAAAAATAAAAAACAAGAACTGATCATGCTGGAAAAATGAGAAAAAGTCTTAAAAGCAGGAAACCAGATGTTAAATTCGTCTCGACTTGTGTGCTTGTCCAGTCGACAAAGCTCCCGAGCCGCCGAGGGAGGACCCTCTGGCCCGTACAGGCTATCCCTTCGGTGGGCTGGCGAAGGACGTGAAGCGCCGTTACCGCCACTACATCAGCGACTACACCGACGCCCTGAACCCTCAGGTCCTCGCCGCCGTCATCTTCATCTACTTCGCCGCCCTCTCGCCGGCCATCACTTTCGGAGGGCTTCTAGGTAAAAGAGAGTCCGAGAGATTTCATTCGTCCACGGACCGTAAATGTTGCTCTTAATGCTCTCTGATGTCTGACCCCCAGCCGACAAAACAGAAAAGATGATGGGCGTGTCAGAGCTTATGATATCCACCAGCATCCAGGGCATCATCTTCTGCCTCTTCGCCGCCCAGCCCGTCCTCGTCATCGGCTTCTCTGGACCGTTGTTAGTCTTTGAGGAAGCTTTTTACGCTGTATGTACAAGTTATTATTTGTTCTGACCCCTAAAATCCATCTTTAGAAAGCTCTTTTTTTCCTCATTGAAATCCATTTCCCCCGTGTTCATTCCAATGCTAGTTCTGCAAGTCCCAGGGCATCGAGTACATCGTGGGCCGTACCTGGGTGGGCATGTGGCTGGTGGTGATCGTGGTCATCATCGTGGCGGTGGAAGGCAGCTTCCTGGTCCGATTCATTTCCCGCTTCACCCAAGAAATCTTCTCCATCCTCATCTCTCTCATCTTCATCTACGAGACCTTCAGCAAGCTCATCAAGGTCTCCTCCTGTCATCCATTTCACGAAACAGAGATTCTCTCCCTTAAAGGGCCCAAACTTTCCCATTTGTTGTGTCTGATTTCTTTTTACTTTCCCTGATAATCGTTCCTCTTCTTCCTCAGATCTTCAAAGCCCACCCGCTGATCCTGAACTACGAACATCTAAACGACTCGCTGGACAACCCCTTCCACCTGGTCGTCACAGAGAACACGGTGACCCATCCAGATGGGAACATCACCGTGAAGAAGGCGGAGATCGAAAGGGCGTACCCCAACACCGCGCTGCTGTCCATGTGCCTCATGTTTGGCTGCTTCTTCATTGCACTCTTCCTCCGACAGTTCAAGGGTGGCCATTACCTCCCCGGCCCGGTAAGATCAAGTTTTAAGAAGGCTGCGAAGAAATTTAACAAGTCCCTTCCCTCTGATTAGGAGCTGTGATTTGTTTGTCTCATCAGATCCGTCGTTTGATCGGAGATTTCGGAGTCCCCATCTCTATTTTCTTCATGATTGCTGTGGACATCTGCATTGAAGATGCTTACACCCAGGTAAGTGTTCTTCAAAATGCTAATATCAGTTATATTGTATGCAGCTAAAATAATCTGTACCTATCACACAGTATTAAGTCGAGTTTAAAGAGTTTTGTTTCCACTTGTGTCTTCCTGTAGAAACTGGTTGTGCCCAAAGGTGTTGAGGTGACCAACCCCGGTGCCCGAGGCTGGTTCATCAACCCGATGGGACTAAAAAAGCCGTTCCCTGTGTGGATGATGGGCGCCTGCTGCGTCCCCGCATTTCTCGTCTTCATCCTCATCTTCCTGGAGTCCCAGATTACCACGTGAGTGACACGGTAAATGAAATGAAACAAAGATAAAATAAGATTTGAGAAATGTTTTTGTATTTTCAAATCTTCTCTGCGGATCGCAGGCTGATTGTGAGCAAACCTGAGAGGAAAATGGTGAAAGGCTCCGGGTTCCATTTCGACCTGCTCCTCCTGGTCACCATGGGAGGCATCTGCTCCATCTTCGGGATGCCCTGGCTGAGCGCCGCCACGGTGCGATCCGTTACCCACGCCAACGCTCTCACCGTCATGTCCAAGGGCCCGCGGCCGGTGATCGAGAAGGTGCTGGAGCAGAGGATCAGTGGCATGCTCGTGGCCGTCCTGGTCGGTAGGTTCTGCCATCTCTACTGTCCAGCTGCCGACGCAGTCACAGCAGGGTCCGAGTAGATAACACGTCTTTTCCTCTAATGACTCTTTCTGGGGGTTTTCAGGCGTTTCTATTTTCATGGAGCCTATTCTGAAGATGATTCCTATGACGGCCCTGTTTGGCATCTTCCTCTACATGGGTATCACGTCTCTGACTGGAATCCAGATGTGGGACAGGATGCTGCTGCTCATCACACCCAAGAAATACCACCCACCCGACGCCTACGCCACCAGGGTATTTATCCCACACAGAAATCTGTTCATTTGATCATAATCAGGTTCATTTTAACGATCTAAAAATCACACATCATTAAGATAATTGTGTGTTTGTGTAATTGTTTTATGTCTCTTTGCGGTCCTCTCTGTTTCGTGTCCTATTTTGCATCACTCTTTATGATCACTTTGTGATCACTTTATGATCACTCTTTATGATCACTCTTTGTGATCACTCTATGATCACTCTTTATGATCACTCTATGATCACTCTTTATGATCACTCTATGATCACTCTTTGTGATCACTCTATGATCACTTTATGATCACTCTTTATGATCACTCTATGATCACTCTATGATCTCTTTATGATCACTCTCTATGATCACTCTTTATGATCACTCTATGATCACTCTTTATGATCACTCTATGATCTCTTTATGATCACTCTATGATCTCTTTATGATCACTTTATGATCACTCTTAAATGTTAATAGCCACTTCAAACAAAGGTTAGGGACCTTTTCTCCTTTTAGACCTCCTGACAATGAGACCTAAAGACCTGATCAGTCACCCTTTAGATTGTGTATGTGCACCTATAAGCCGAATACAATCTCCCTGAGTGACCACACTGTAAACTGCCTTTTTTTTTTTAGTAGACTCTGACTTTAATTTCTCCTGTAACGTGCCGTGCAGGTGTCCACGTTGCGGATGCACCTCTTCACTTTGATCCAGCTCCTGTGCCTGGGCGTCCTGTGGATGGTGAAGATCAGCGCCTTCTCTCTGGCCCTGCCCTTCGTCCTCATTCTCACCATCCCGCTGCGGATGGTCATGACCGGCACGCTCTTCACTCGCCTGGAGATGAAATGTGTAAGTGCTTCCACTATTCATTTTAAATATTAAAAAAATCGATGTATCCACATCTCTGTTGTAACTGGATGTGTTCCTGTTGCAGCTTGACGCAGACGATGCCAAAGTGAAGTTTGACGAGGAGGAGGATGTGTAACTGCTTCCGTAAACATCACCATACCATTAATATTCAGTTCAATAACTTTGAAGGGAAGTCAGTTCTTTGCAGTTTCTAACTGTTGTTATTATAATTTACCATTGAAGGAAACTATCTACCATTTCTAGAATTTGTACATTATTCCTGCAGCTGAATTTGTGTTTAACAGAAGTCAACTAGAACACAGTCCATTTTGTCACCAAGGTCCTTCTATCTTTCATTTCCCATTCATCCTTTAATGTGGCATTAGTTAAAACTGATCTAATTGAGATCTTGATAGTATCTGTTGATGTGTTCAGATAAAGAGTGGTATTTTGATTCAGGACAAACTCTAGAATTTTTATAAATGAGAGGTATTTTAAATCCATTTATTAGATTTTTTTTTCTTTCCGTATCTATCACCAGAATGGCTTTAAAGTGACTACAGTGCAGTCACATTTTAATTATGCCCATATTCTAATAATGTAATTTAATTTTAGGTTGGAAAATGTGATATAATGAGTTTCTCAGGACTATCACGTGCCTTTTACCCGTACCTTTCCATTGATTATCCTTAAAAAAATGTTTTTCGTTGTGTTTCTCAAGTTTGCCTCATTTCATTTGTTGTTTGTGTATCGTTCATGGAATAATTTAGTCTTTCCTGTTCAGATGGCCTGTTTAGATTGTGTATAGAAAGATGTATAATGCACTTATATTAGACTTTCAGAGTGTAATTGCTTTCATGATTATAAAATGAGCCGAGCAGTAGCAGTCGATCAGGGAACAACTTCTTTGTAAATGTATCTTATTTTCCTATTTTTTTGTGTGTGTACTTGAGACACTGTACATGCTTTGGATTTATTAAAAATAAAAACAACCTTTATAGTGCTTAGCAAACACTAAGTCACATCAGTTAGTATTTTCCTCATGAAACAGGAGGGGGTGTTCAATTGGACCATGAAGTCTGCCACTCAGTTTCATGCTGCCTTCACAGAAGTCATGTAAACTCCAACTTCTTAGTTCTTCGATCTGGAAAAGTAACATGGCGATACTGTTTAACTGCTCTGTGCCTGGGTTCAAAAGTTTGTTTCGAGGGGACACAACTAAACAGCACACGGTTTGCTTGCTGCAGATGGAACAACTTACTCAGAGGTGCATTTTTATGCTTTATTCAAACCAGAGGTGATTAGAGTAAAGACTAAGTGTCAAAAAACAGACAGAGGAGCTTCAATAATACAAACGTTAAAGCAGTGACATCAAAATGCATAAAAAATAAGACATTACGCAAGATTAAATGATTTGAAAAAAGTCAAACAAAATGCATGACCATAAACTATGAAATTAATTTTCAAACATGCTTTATTGTTATTTTTTTGTATTTTTTTTGTATCAAGTATTATTTGAGTTCATAGTGAAATTTTTCATCTCTTCAAGGTAAACTTGGCCGAACCAGTAACTGCATGTATTTTACTGCTCGTAGTTTGTAGCGTACCGTTGTAGTCACATAATGACATTAAATAGACACAAAGAAAAATTGCATTGTAAAACAACTACAACAGAAAAGACTTAAATGTGGCTTGTAATAATCTCGTTTCAAAATAATGGCTTTGCGCTGCGTAACCATCAAAGAGCTCCCTCCTCTTTTGAACTTTTCTACAGTTATTGTGACATCTTGTGCGACTGAACACAGTTTCTTAAACATTAATTTAATTATGTCGTCTTTATTTGTCCAAACCCTCTGAGTCTCCATACATAAAGTGCATATCGTTATTTTCGAGCATAGTTCGCATGTCTGTGCCTCTACGCGTGCACTGATTCCCATTTTTCCCACAGCAAGAGAACGCAGCACGGATTAACAAGGCCGAATGCCTGAAGTCATTTGTTCTGCGGATCGGACGGACCGGATTGGACAGCCGGAGGTTCCGCCCACAAACACACAAGGTGGAGTTGGAAGGAAAAAACATGCTGGTCCGAAATGAAGCGTTCAAACAGCCGCTTACAAATGACTAAAAAGGTGCAGAGCAATGTGAAAACAGCTCGGCCTCTGCGTGGAGACCATTCATCTGGCTCTCTGAGAAGTTTAAATCTGGCTTCGATAAGTAAAAAAAAACAAAAAAAAACTTTGGTAAAAAAATTATGATTTATGTTTATTTTTTATTAAATTAAGGAAGTGGTTCAGATTAGGCCGTTTTGTTAAATTAGACAACCATGTGCACAAATTCCGGCTTTCATGTAACTACCAGCAACCTGATCAAATATTCGGGGGTGCAAACTCCGGCTGGAGATGTGAGCGGTCGGCCTCCGGGAGTCCAAATACATCATCTCCATCGGTGTGTTCAAGACTCATCGGTGCGAGATCGGAGAAAAAGTGGATGTCTCGGCGTGGCGAAATGGTTGGATGGCGAGAGGAGAGCTTGCTGCGCGTTGAGTGGAGGGAGACGGGGGGGAAGGACCATCTCTGCGGGGACGGGGAGCCCAGGACCGACGGCGCAGTGCTGGCTATCGTTCAACCCTCCCCTTCTTCCTCCACAACGACACCGAGGTTCACGCCGTGAGACAGGTAAGCATGCTCGGTTTCATAATGCAGCGAGAGTGCGCGAGAAACAAACCGGCAAAACCGCTAAAACGAACAAAAAGACGCCTTAAATGTTTGTTTGTTTGTTTTCTGATAAAAGCGCCTCGCTCGGTCGCCGTCTTTGTCGTAGCGAGATAAACCGACCGCGGTGGCAGCGGCACAAGCGAGGTCGGCCATACCCGAATTTCTTGTCCCAAACAGCGGGGAAGAAAGCGGACGTAAGAGCCGGAGGTAAACGTGATATTTGATTAAAATCTCACCCAGAGACACATTTCAAGCGAACCCCGTCATCGAAACTGGATTGTGTAGGCTGTAAGAGGGTATTTGCATGGGGGGGAAACACGGTGGTTTCCGCGCCGAGACCTCCATGCGGCTGTTGGCGGAACAGCCCGCCGCCTCTCGGTGAGCCATCAGGGATCTCCGTTTAATATCTCACCGTGCAGAGACTCGCCCTCTCTCTCCCCCTCTCTCTCTCACCGACGAGCCCAGAACCACCGACGACCGAGCTGGAAGAACCCGCCTTCTCCCCCTCGCTTATGCGCTTTTGGACCGAAGGGAAGGGAGTCTGCGACGCCCGGCTTTAGTGTTAAGCTCCGCTTTTCTGTGTTTGCAGTGCGGCAGCGGACCTCGTCACGGTAGGTTTCCGTCGCGGAGCCGCAGCATGGCGGCCCCGGAGCTGGGAGCCAGGAGAGCCGCGGACGTTTTTAACGCGTTTCCTCTTCAGCTTCTATTTTAACAATCTCGGTGCAGTTTTTAACGCAAAAAAAAAAAAAAAGTACTGCCGCCGAAACCGTTTATCAGCTGACGTTAAAAACGGTCTTCTTGGTAAAATAAGGTCGATGTTGTAACATTTTGGCCGTTAAAGCTGTTTTCCCTCCTGCGCCTCCGCAGCTCCTCCAGCCCTCCGACACCGTGTCGGTGAACGCGGCTCTCCGGCGGATTACGACTCTTAAAGCTGCTTTCCAAAAAAACAATAAAAACCTTAACGGTCGCAAAATTATAGTCTGTAAATGTTTTTAAATGATTTGTTGTAAACACCCGCCGCGGTTTATGTGCTCCAGGAGGTTCTTATTAGAGGCTTTGACATTTGATTACAATTTTAAAAAATAATCTAAATGTTTGCTGTTTTTAAATATTTAGAAAAATGTCCGTTTTCAGCTTCCGTCGACGGCCCGGTTGTCCTTGTCCGGCGCCGTTGTTCCTCATCCATATGTTGTAATTATAATGACATTTAAAGATGTATTTGATGTTATAACCGGGTCCGGATGTACGTTGTGGCGGTTATTCAGTCACATTCATGGTGATATGGATGTTTTAATGCGGCTGGGTCGCTCGGACCCGCCGGGAAGCTGAAGGCCATCAAGGACAACACGAACAACGAGCAGCCGCCATCATGGAGCGCAGCTCGGCGACGCCTCGCTGAAGAATGCTCTCGGTTTTGCGCTCAAAAATTCCAGCATTAAACGCCCAAAAACATGAATGAAACGGTCTGCCAGCACCCCTGAGACATTTATTAGCTGTTAATCGAGTTTTTAAATGTGATTTCCTCGCTCCTGCCTCGGTTAAACGTCGGAAGGAGAAGATTATGGCGGAGCGGGATCCGCGTCCAGCGGTGACGAGGCGCCTCCGCCGAGTGGCGCATTTTGTGTGCAGTGCTTCGGAGCGACCATTCCTCCTTCTGTCGGAGACCGAAAGCAGATCCTCGTCCGTGGTCAGCTGGTCGCCTACAGCTGCCTGTCCGTCCACGTCCATTCGCTTCCTCCTTCCGTGGTTCCTCCCCAACCCTCCGCTCCGACTTAAAATCCTCCATTACCGAGCGGACCGAGCGAGAAAATGGTCGCCGCTGTTCGTCCGCGCTTCTTTCCGACTTGTGGAAGAAGGACACCGAACTAATGCGCCCAAATCCGGCTGGCGACATTTCGCTCGCCGGAGACGCGTGTTGCGGAGCTAGTTGTGCTTATTGCAGCTCTCCGCAGTGTTATTTGAGATTGTAAGCCGTCACAAGCAGCAGCCTATGTCTCCTCATGGAGCGTCCAACGTTGAAGGGGCGGTGTGATGAACATAAACCATCATGTCGAGGGACATTTTCATTCCTCCACTGGAAACCACCACCTTTTTACTTGGAGATCGTCGATATTTAGAAAGCACCGTCAGTCATATAAATAATGTCAAATTATAAATGACCGTTTTTAAGTATACGTTATTTTCTTTTTCTTTTTAATGAAGGTAAACAGCAACCTGAATATTCACGATTTATAATTGGTTCTCGTTTAAAGTTAATAGAAGATATATGCTTGTTAATAAATCTTTCATAACATTTTTTTTTTTTTTTTTGTAGATTCAACACAGTATACTCACAAATGAACGGAGTAATGGAGGCATCGACCCAAAGCCAAGGTGTGGTTTTAGAGATTTATTGTGTTTTTGAACACTCTTAGGTTGTGAAGACAATTAAAACTGTTTTTCTATATTAATCCAACAGTAATTAGCATGTTTTACTGGTTCCTGTAAGATTTATGGAGATGACAATCTGAAATTAAAAACCAGAATTGATGATTCTACTATTAATAACCCAACCTTAGCTTCATTAAATGGATATAACGCTGAAACATTTTAGACGCACTAAAGGACACTCGTATCTAATCGGATATGTGGAAAGGTCACTTTGTTCTTTGCCGTTATGTCAGTGTGGGCGCAGGATGACCTCTTAAAGCTGCTGGAGGCCATGAAAGTGGCGCTGCCACCGAAAGACCTGACCAAGTACAAAACATCGGAGTCCCACCTGGACTGGCAGAAGGTGGCCTTCAACTCCTACACAGCAGAGATGTGTAAGCAGAAGTGGCAGGAGGTCTCCAAAGAGGTGAGTCCCTTCATCAGGATAGGATGCTATTGATAGTGTTGATTGTCTGTTAAAAGCCACTGACTTGATGTATGTTTGGTTTTCTGTCCAACAGATTCGTAAATTCAGGACCTTAACAGAGATCATATTTGATGCTCAAGACTACATCAAGAACCCTTACAAGGGCAAGAAAATCAAGGTGAGTTCAAATCCAATATATCGCGTATTATTGGACAACCAGCTGTGAGTGGAGCTCAAGGCTGAAGTTTCCTGCTAATTATCCACAGAAACAT
Organism: Brachyistius frenatus; assembly: GCF_029030835.1. Taxonomy (NCBI): domain Eukaryota; kingdom Metazoa; phylum Chordata; class Actinopteri; family Embiotocidae; genus Brachyistius; species Brachyistius frenatus. The sequence continues at coordinate 401,035 of NW_027210753.1, forward strand.
CCAGATTTCCCCAAGAAGCCTTTGACTCCATACTTCCGTTTCTTCATGGAGAAGAGGGCCAAATACGCAAAGTTGCACCCCGAGATGAGCAACTTAGACCTCACTAAAATCCTCTCCAAGAAGTACCGGGAGCTGCCGGACAAAAAGAAGGTCAGTCAAGACGACCGCGTTTCACCTTCATGCCGTTAGATTCAGTTCCAAACTTTAACATTTTATTTTCATGACTGCAGAAAAAATACGTTGAAGACTTCTTACGAGACAAGGAAACATTCGTGCTGAGCATGATGAAATTCAGGTGAGATTAATTATGAAAACTATTTACAAACAATTGGTATATTCAGCCCGCAGCATCATAAGAGAGGAACACTGTGCTTCAAAGGATTGATTCATGGTGTGTAAAACAGGGAAGAGCATCCAGACCTGATGGAGAGCATGACCAAGAAAGGTTCCAACGTCCCAGAGAAGCCCAAGACGCCCCAACAGTTGTGGTACAACCATGAAAAGAAGGCCTTCCTGAAGATACACCCAGACGTAAGCGCTCACACCACACAGAATCAAACTGTAATCGTGTCGTACTGGAGATGTTAACTGTGTTTGTCCGACGCCAGGCGACCACCAAAGACATTAAGGACAGTCTCGGCAAACAGTGGACGCAGCTGTCTGACAAAAAGAGGCTCAAATGGATCGCCAAGTCCCTGGAACAGCAGAAGCAGTACGAGGTGAGACGGTCGTCATGGAGACGTGTCATATGAAATGAAAGTCTTACAGCTGCTTTTTTTTTTTTTTACCCGCGTTAACTGTGTGTGCGTTTGCAACCTTCAGGAGACGATGCGGGAGTACATGCAGCAGCACCCCGAGGTCAACATGACCCAGGAGACCATCATGAAGTCCACCCTCACCAAGGCGGAGAGGCACCTGAAGGACAAATCCGACGGCCGGCCCGACAAACCTCCTCCGTGAGTCCCGGCTGCAGACGCTCATTCGACTGGTTTTTATTCCACTGTTATTTAGACTTGACGTCGTTTCAACTCTTTCAGAAACGGTTACTCGATGTTCTGCGCCGAGCTCATGTCTAGCATGAAGGACGTTCCCAGCACGGAGCGCATGGTGATGTGCAGCCAGCGCTGGAAGCTGCTGAAACAGGGCGAGAAGGACGGCTACCAGAAACGCTGCGAACAGGTGAGATGGGAAATCATCGAGTCGAGACCTGGGAAAATCAAATCCAAAAATAAATCAGTTTCCACTCAACTGTCATGTTTGTTTTTCAGAGGAAGAAGGAATACGAGATCGAGATGAACAGATTTCTCAGCGTAAGTCTTTTTTTGAGTTTGTGTCTTCTAGCCATCACCGTGTGTTTATACTTTTTTACTGGACGGGTTTCTTATGTATATTTGTTCTGCTGTGTGGACATCCGTAGAGTTTATCAGAGGAGGAGCAGCAGCGGGTCTTGGGTGAGGAGAAGTTTGGTTTCAAGAAGGGCGGAGCCAACAGTCCTGCCGCCAAAAAGAAAAACTCTAAAGCGAAGGTGAGACGAGGAGTTTCTCCAGAGCAAACCAGGGGTTCAAGTCCGTTTTGTTCGTCATGATATAGCCTAAAAAAACCAGGACTTGCGTTCAGGTTCTGTTTGTTATAATGTTAAACAAAAAAACCAAAAAACATGTTTACATCCGCTGTGGTTTTTTGACCTTAATGATATTCTCTCATCTTGTAACCCGCAGCCCAACCCAGAGAAACCCAAGAGGCCCATTTCAGCCATGTTCATATTCTCTGAGGAGAAGCGTCCCAAGCTGCATCAGGAGCGGCCGGACCTCTCCGACAGCGAGCTCACACGACTGCTGGCGCGCATGTGGAACGAGCTGCCGGACAAGAAGAAGGTAACGGGTCCAGTCCAGCCGGATGATGTACGGGCAAACTGTCACGGCAGCTGACATATGCTCTTTATGTCTACGATTCAGGAGAAATACAAACGTTTAGAAACGGTCCTGAAAGCAGAGTCGGAGAAGAAGGAGAAGGAGGATCGCAGTCGTCTGCCGGATCCGCCCAAAACCGCGCAGGACATCTGGCAGCAGAGCGTGATCGGAGACTACCTGGCCAGATTCAAGGTGCACGGGACGCCCAGTCTCAGCAACACAAAACCCACACTTATATTTTACCATCACATTATTTAGCCGCTGACAAGAAAATAATAGCACATCACAACACCAGAATACAAGTTTAGAAATACAGTACGGGAACTCAAACTGCTGTAATTCTGTAACAGGTGTTTATCATGTGATCCTGTGCTTTTCAGTCCGACCGGCCGAAGGCACAGAAAGCGATGGAAACGACCTGGAGCACCATGGAGAAGAAAGAGAAGATCATGTGGATCAAAAAGGCCGCAGAGGACCAGAAAAGATACGAGGTCGGAGGAGATCGCCGAGAAATCCACAACATGTGTTTTTACAGAAGCCGGCGAGAGCTAACGTGTCGACTTCTCTGTCCTCCACAGAGAGACCTGTGCGAGATGCGCTCTCCTGCTGCCGCCATCGCTTCGGGGAAGAAGATGAAGTTTGAGGGCGAACCCAAGAAACCTCCATCGTAAGTTTGACACATCCAAGCGTGTCCGTTCCGCCTCTTCAAACCAGCGAAACCCTGACGTTTGATTTTGCTCCCTAGAAACGGATATCAGAAGTTCTCTCAGGAGATGCTGTCCAACGGAGAGCTCAACCACCTCCCCATGAAAGAGCGGATGACGGAGATCGGCAGCCGCTGGCAGAGGCTACCGCTGAAGGAGAAGGACCGCTACAAGAAGATCGCCGAGGAGAAGCAGAGGCAGTACAAGGTCCAGCTGGAGCAGTGGCTCGCTGTAAGAACTTCTGTTGTTTTGGTGGCGAAAGGGAAGATATTTATGAAAAAATCCTCACCTTAACCAACACTTCCATCTTTCCACAGAGTTTGTCTTCACAAGAAAGAAACACCTACAAAGAATATAACTCACAAGTAAGTCCTCTTTTACTCTCATCACAGCTCTCATGCACTTTTCTTTCTTTTTCGCATCTTTCTCTGATAAATGATTGTTTATTTCCCTCCATGTTACAGAAACGGAGAACAACAGCAAAACCAGGAGGCCCCAAAGCAAAGTCCAAGAAATCGGTGAGTGCGACGCCTTCGTTTCTTTGACTCGCGTGTGAACGTCTGTAAACACTCGTGTTCATCGGCCTCGCCCCAAAAAAATCATCTCTTCTCGCAGGAAACCGAGGAGGAGGAGGACGACGAGGATGAGGACGACGATGACGACGAGAAGGAGAAGGCTTCCTCTGAGGCGGACTCGTCCAGCGAGGAGGAGGAGGACGACGACGACGACGACGACGACGTGAGTGACATCCCTCGACGCTAGCGTTCAGAAATAAAGACAAGAAGTGGGTGACGATTTTGTTGAATATATTTGTGTTGTTTTTTTATCGTTTTAAAGAAGGAGGGTGATGACGAAGACGAGGACGAGGCGGAGGACAAGGAGAACAAGTCTGAGGACAGCAGCAGCGAGTCAAACTCGGGGGGGTCGTCGGACTCCGATTCGGACTGAAAAAGGGGCGACGGAGGGGCGACGTCATCCCGAGACAAACTGAGCAGCTGAGCTGAGCCAAGAGTCCAGGGAGCTCTGCCACTGTGCCAACCCTGCTCTCCTCCCACCACCAGGGGGAGCCCCTGCACCGCCTCATCCATTTCACACTCACCCACTTTATGTTGCTGCGCTGGTAATCTGTTGTCAAGGAGGGACCCCCCTCCCCCGCCCCCCCACCCCAAAATTTTTTTTGTTGAATTCCCTCCCCGGTGTGGCGGTCGTCTCACAGCACGGGCCGCTGACACGAAACCAAAAACAGCATCCCACTGGTTTGGTGATGTCACAAACATTTCTGCAGCTGGTTTCAATCCCGACTCCCAAGTTTCGATCGGTTTAAGGTTAAAGTTTTAAAAGCGAAGGGTGATCAATGACCCTCTGGTGGTTTTTTAGTTGAAGACAAAGTGGCACGAGTTGTGAACAGGCTTTCTTCGAGCCAAAGAACATAGTACGGTGGATATCTTTAGGACAGCGGGGGGGCGGGGGGGTTGCGCGTGGGGGAATAGGGGGGGGGGGACTGAAAAAAATTGCACTCTTCAGAATGTTTCCTTTTTCTTGTTTTATTTTTTCCAGAGCGTTGTCACGTTGTTCTCTAGTCTCTACTTCTGATGTAGATTTTATGATTTGGTTCTTAAAGAGGTGGTATTTTTTCAGGAAAAACAAAAAAAAAATCAAGCCATTATGAATGTGTTTTTGTTGCTGGAAAATTTCCGAAAACCTGTTACATACTCATGTTTTCATTATAAAGTGTTCATCCCACCACTTTGGACTTTTCATGTTTTATTGTTTTTACAACACTGAATCAAAGTGGATGCATTGAGGCCTTTTGATACTCAACAACATAAAAACTAAAAGGAAAACTGCCACATTAACAGGAAATTTACAGATTTTGTTGCACCGTGACGACAACAGCTGTGATTTGAGGTTGTTTTAAAGTGACATTGATTTCGTCTTAACACTCAACTAAATTTTCTAAAATTGATTTTTCATGTTTCATTGAATTTCCACATCTGTATCTAAATAAAGCGCACACATAAAACACGAGAGCAGTGATTACATATTTTACTGAGGCATTTAGGGACTGTGAGGAAACACAGCTTCTCGATATCCAGTCTGACCTTAATGTGCTTCTTTCATTGTTTCAGCTTGTTTACAGTTTATTCTTTTTGTCCTTACTGTAATCTACAGGCTAATCTGTGCCTTGAGAAATTTCTTCTATCCTTCCTCTGAATAACAATTTTTCATAAACTTGTTTCAATTCATTCAAAATGTTCCCATAAATTCACAAATGTAGTTTATTTACACCAAAAAACTAACAAATAGCTTGGGCTTCCAGATACTCTTGTACATACTGGTCAGACTTTCTATTCATTTCATTTAGATCATCTTGTAGTGATTATTCTTACTTTGAAAGGTCATCGGTGTCAAAAGCGCTTGATTACATCAACTGAGCTTCTCGTATTTTAAAACATAAAAAGTCCAGTTGGGTTGAATACGTTCCTCGGCACTGCAGGATCCATTGCCATGTGTTTGTCACCTGACATTTGTCATTTATCTAAACTTACATGTCTCATAGTTCATCAATCCATCAGTCTTAAACAATTTCATTTGACTCGGTTAATTCAACATTTGTTCTCCACATTTAAAGCTCAGTGTTTTTAAAGAACTCTGAAACCGCTGTTTTACATTTCGTTCACAGTTAGTTTGAATTCGTTAATAGCTTTGTGTTAATTGTGAGCAGTTGTGTTTTTGATCCATCTGGATTCGTTGTGGATGTTGAACTGAATGGTTCCATCTCTTTTTTTTTAATTGTATTTTTATTTCAAGTTTGTCTTGGAATTTTAATGGTATTGACTGTAATCCGTACGGGTTTTAGTCGGATGCTTATCCCAAAAAAAAGAAAAAGTGTGTACTTAATGTAAATCTGTCCCTCTGTGTGAGCGTGCACAGAACTCTGTATATAAGACGTGTGTGTGTTTCTTTGCTTTAACGTGTGCTGTTTTTTGCCGTTTCGTTGCATACCATGATGAGACTGCAGCGTGCATGTATGTGCCTGTCGGGACGTCATACCAACACCATGAATGTAGATATTGTTAAATCTTAGAATTTTTTTTTTCTTCCTCCAAAGGTCTTTGCTGTCAACGCATTGACTGCCTGAAAACGGACGAGACCTCCGTGACTTGGTCTCCAGACAGATTGAGTTCATGGCAACTATTAATAATCTATTAGTTAGGAACTGATTTATGAATTTCATCAGACTGAAACAAAACCAGCGTGGATTATTTAGATATCTCGGGGAGGGAAAAAGGAAAGTCATTCCTTATGTTAATTGATGGAAGTTTGTAAAAAAAAGAAAAAAGAAGAAGAAAAAAAGGGATTTGGGGAACTGAGTTGCCAGTGAACTTGGGGTAAAATCAAAATTAAAAAAAACCTAATTTTTTCTGTAAATACTGTTTTTGTATTCAGTGCTTATTGTTTTGTTAGTACTGCTAATTTGGCGAGCCCTCATCTGTGATTGCTGAGGCCAGTGAGTCGTTCACTGACGGGGGAGAAGTTTTGGTTAAATTCACCTGTTTTAGTTGTTTCTTCTCTCCCTTCTGTTGGTTTCTAGAGATATCTACGACAGCAAAGCTTTACAAGTTTGTACTGCTGATCATTTGACAGAATTTGATGTTTTCTATAGCTGAGGGTGTTCTTATGTCCTTGTAGTTCAAGTATTTGGGCAAATAAAACAAAAAAGATCTTTAACAGTTAGAAGTGTGTCTTCTGTTTTATAAGGTTTTTCTATTACTTGTGTCTTTTTACAACCAGGCAGTGTTTAACAGACAATATGTTTATGGGTTGCTACCAGTTCAACAAAAAAAAGTGCTTTTCCTTTTTCACATGCCAGGTTGTTTTTTCCGTTTTTCGTTTGTCAGCAGGATTATAGTAAAACTACCTGCTGGATTTCCATGAAAATTGGTGGATGGGTGAAGTACGGCCCGACGAAGAACACTTTACATTTTGGAGCAGATCTGAATCATGAATCAGACCCATGAGTAGTTTTTCACTTTCAATAACATTACAAGATGGCGGCACCTGGCTTACTAAATGCAGTACATCATAAAATCCAGCATTATGTGGCAGTAAAACATCGGCCATTCAATAAATATGAAGACTCCAAAGTCACACATACCAGGGACTTTTCTGGGATAGATACACGTGTACTTGCTTAAACTGAATACAGCAGGCAGCCAATATGGAGAGCTCGTGGTTTCAAAGTTCCTTTCTAGTTTGAGTTATTTTAGTGCACCCAGTATTTCCAAACAAGAAATTATCACTGAAGTGTCAAAAATGAACCAAAACTATATTTAAATCTCTCTCCTATTAGGATTCCCTATTCAGTTTAATCTGTGTCCCGTGTTTGGGAAAAACAAATACTAAATGACAATGTTCAAGTCGTGGGCTAAAATAAGGCCCCTGTAATGTCTGGTGAAACTGAGCTTTAGTGGTGTAAACTCTACAAATTCCCATCAAACTAGAAACCAGCTGTCACACTAAACCTGTAGCTTTTAGTCGTCATTCAGTTTTATAAGTTTGGGAAATTTCCTTTCCGCCGTCAAGTAGACAAAGCATGAATCTACAAAGATTAGACAACAAATAAATGATTTCCACAGTTTGTTGTGGGAAAAGCTTGAGTGGCCGTGACTCTTCAGACCTGAAACGAACTGAATGAATGAACTGTGAGCGTCCTCACTCATCATGGCGGAGAGGAGCAAACCCCTCCTGCCACTATATAAACCTGTTCATGGTTTGAAATGAAACACTCAACGTTTACGTGTCAGTGCAACGTTCAGGTGTCCACATACTTTTGGCCATTTATTTCACCGATGACCTCATTCAACCACTCAGACTCAACAAAGTGATACCAGATAAAGAGCGAAAATGTAGTGTTCATTTATTGATGTCTGAGGTGGAAGGTAAACGTTAAGTACACCATTAAGAGCGGAAGTAGGCGAGCTGTGCCTTCAAAGTAAATTCATCAAAAGGGACGTTGCGTTTCACACAAATCTTCCAGCAACTGTGAAACCTGCGGATTGAACAAGATTACAAGGGTGACTTCTGTCTGCACGATGGTTTGTTAACGTCTTTTGAAAATGAACGGTGTCAAAACAGCAGGAACATCAACACGTCTGGCCTGTTAACACAGCAGAACTGCACAATGGTGAAAGATATAAAAGGCAAATAGTTTGTTCCGCCACTTGTTATATAATTCATTATGTAAACATTACTGGGTTGTTATTTCTGATTCATTTTAAGGTGTTTAACCGAAGCTGGTCCAGATGGAGCTCTTTGAAACCACTTTGTGTATGTTTTAGCATTTCATTATGTTCCATTACATCTTTTTTGGGGGGTTAAAATGATCATGTGCTTTTTTATCCAAAACCAATCTTCAACGTCACCAGTTTAGTTGTCAAACAAATGGAGTTAAGTAAAAATGTAACTTTGCTATTGGCTCACTGGAAAGAGGGAGAGATTCACAAACACATGCAAAGAGGGGATTAAAACAATTACACAATACAACATGTTTCTATGACCTTGGAGTTGTAACACTCAACATTTGACCCAATAATACAATAATATATTGCTGACAGCAGCATAATATGGATTTTGAATGTTTTCACTTTTGATAGGCTTCGTACATTTTGTTACAGATCGTTTTAAATTGAGGAATTTTCCTTATAATCCATCATATTTCATGCTAATCTGAGTCATTAAGTGGTTTAAATACTCCTTCCAGCGCAGGTGATGTTTGGCGTCACATGCGTTTTATCCAACTCGCTTTACATGTGACAGGTCATCCTCGGAAGCTGGGCTTTTATTTTTGAAGTTAAAACCGGAAGGGGTTTGTTTTCCGCGTCCTTCGGCCTCGCGCTGCTCGGTGTCGGTTGAACGAGCCGACGAACAACAAACACTTTTCACGGCTCTGTTCTTCCTGCGTCGTTAACGATGGCGGCGGCGGAGGACCGGACTTCTCGTTGACGGGTTTCATGCGGACGGACTCGGTGACGTCGCCTCCTCGGTGGACGTGCCCGGTTCAGGCGGAGGTGTCGGTATGACTCGGTAAGAGGAAACGGGAGAAATAACGTCGCTACATTGTTTCTGTTGTTTTTCTTCCTCTCGGAGAGACGAGCGACCAGAAACCGACAACCCGACAACCTCTCAGCCTCGTTTTGCGAACAAACTGCCATTTACCTGCATTCATGTTCTACTAACGGCAGCTTATATCTTCTTTTTACATTTGATCTTTAACATTGAATTGTTCTCTGTTCCCATCGATCTTAAAATAGACATTTAACACGTTATATTCACGCTTATTTGAGTGCAGTTGGACAGCATTAATACAGAAGTAAAACATTCATTTCCTCTGTAACATCAAGTTAAGGTGTCTGGCATTGACTGGTGTGTTAGTCGGGATATTCCTGTCACTGATATGGTCAGGTTGGACTTGTTTGTTTGTACTTTTATTTTACAGGATCAATGTTTCTTATTCTGTTAAATTCACCTATTCATGTATATGTTGTGCTCTTCGGCAGGATGAAGGGAGAGCTGCAACAAGTGTCCATACCTTCTTTAAAAGTATGCATTTTATTTTGAAATCAGTTTGACTTTGCCCCCTTAAATCTGTCACCTGCTGAATTACTGACCATCATGTGATTGTGATTTCTATCTTGCGTGTTGTAAATCCACAGGTCTGCACCTTATTACCCTGCTATCAAGATTTCCAATACAGATTTTCAAATGAAAATGGAGGATATGCCCGTCTCAGGCCCAGACAACACCAAGCTGGAGGTGAAGCAGGGACACGGGCACACATCAGAGCCAGCACATGTTTCTTGTATGTATCTTGTGTACCATTATATGTTTCCTGTTGCAGGCCTTGGTCCAGGACATCTACTCTGAGCTGGTGGAAGATGCCTGTTTGGGCCTGTGTTTCGAGGTGCATCGTGCGGTGAAACAGGGCTATTTCTTCTTGGATGAGACCGACCAAGAGAGCATGAAGGAGTTTGGTTGGTGCCGTGGATTTCCTCATTTGTTCTGGTCCATTTGTCTTTGGTGTTTTTACTTAATACAATATGTGCTTCTTTTTGTTTTCTTTTTACTTCCTCCAGAAATTGTGGACCAGCCAGGAGTGGACATATTCGGGCAGGTGTACAACCAGTGGAAGAACAAAGAGTGTGAGTGTCCCAACTGCAAACGGCTGATTGCAGCTTCTCGCTTCGCTCCGCACTTGGAGAAATGTCTCGGCATGGGACGCAACAGCAGCCGCATCGCCAACCGCAGGTCGGTCAGTGAAGGTCGTTCAGGACCGGTTGTTGTCCAACGTTTTACATGAACAGCTGATCAGATTATTTGATCTGTGATTGTTTTTTTTCCTGCTTTTAACAGGCTAGCCAGCAATAACAACATGAGCAAATCGGAGAGCGACCAGGAGGACAACGACGATCTGAATGACAACGACTGGTCTTATGGGGCAGAGAAGAAAGGTGAGCGTTTTAAAATGATTGAGTCTCTGCTGTGCAGGTAAACTTAAGGTTTCTTACACATAATAAAAACATCTCTTGTGTCCTTTTTGCAGCCAAGAAGAGAAAGTCCGATAAGGTATGTTTATTCTTTATTCGCATTTGCTGACAGTATTGGAGTAAAAATATCTTTTCATGTTCATAATAATGTTATTTTAATCTTAACATTGTTCTTTGTGCAGAATCAAAATTCACCGAGAAGATCCAAAACTCTGAAACACAAAAATGGTGAGCATATCAGGTCTTTTAGTTTCTAGTTTAGTGAGGAGGTTTTGGTCCCTCCTGTTTTCTGGATATGGGTGAATGGTCGCAGTAGTTCCTAGACTTTGTCACAGGAAGTAGAATATGGACACCTGCTAGTGTGCAACACAAACCACAGCGAAGTGAACACAGCATCAGTGTTAGCACCAACATTTGCTGTGTAGCCGCGAGCTAGCTTCCAATGACTTCAGATGGTTGGAAACCTTCCTGGTTGTGACTTGAAATATTCATCATTTGTGCTTTGATGAAGATGCTTTACAAGCCAATTTCAATTAGGTTTTAATGGTGTGAATAAAGAGGATCACTATTTGTTGTTTTTCCAGGTGATCTCGGGAGTAGCGTCACTTTGGAGCCTTACAAGGTAACAAATCTGGACCGCGACATCACAAAGTATTTGCAAAGTTTTTATTGCATTGTGCACGTTCTTAGTCTTTCTCTCCTTTCAGTACAACTACAACACCGGCATCAGTTACGAGACTTTAGGCCCCGATGAAGTCAGATCTCTTCTAACGACGGTGAGCAACTGTCATGAAAGCGCCCGAGCATGAAGATCTGTTCGTCCTCTTTTGGTTCTCCTGTTTGAATTATTCAGATATTGATCAATCATGTGTTTTTTGTTTCTATAGCAATGTGGGGTGATCTCTGAGCACACCAAGAAGATGTGTACCAGGTAATTACTGGAATTACAGAGCAGTGATTCATTATTTACGCTCCGTGCTCCGGTGCAGGTCTCGTGTGGGACGTCGCGGCGTAGTTTCAGGTAACGTAACATCTGTCTCGACGTCGGCGTCACCGCCTGAAGAAAATCCAGACTGAGGTCGGCGTGTTCATGTCACATCGTTCTTTCTGTCAAAGTAAATCACTCAGAAATGATGTCTCAAACTTGACAGTGAGGGAAATGTGTGAACATGATCAGTGTCCTTTATTGATGAAAGTGATCGTGTATGTCGGGACTTACTCGGGAACACAAGTGGCAACTCAAATTTCATTTTACTCAAAGTTCTTCTGGACCTTTTATTGACTTGAACACCAAAACTACGAGACCGCGGAGGACACCGTCAATGACCAACCTCTTAATATTTCCTAACCTTTAACAGCCGTCTGATTGGTCACTGACTGTGTCCCAGCAGTCCGTCTCACCCCCACCCCACCCCACCCCACCCCACCCCTAAAGCTGTGTGGTGGTGGGTGTGTGGGGTGGCCGACAGCCGGGGGGGATGTATAATGCCACCTTGTGTCCCACCAGGTCTCAGCGATGTCCCCAGCACACGGACGAACAGAGGAGGGCCGTCAGGGTGTTCCTCCTGGGGCCGTCCGCGTGAGTGCCCCCCCCCCCCCCCGACTCAAAAGTGTGTTTAACAGAGGTGGTGTTTGTGTTGTGACCCTGACGGCGCAGGTGTTCGCTGTTGTCGGTTCAGGCGGCCTCGGCCAGAGACGTGCTGCCGCTCAGCGTTGTGACTGACCTCTAAAACTAACGTTAACAGGAGTGTTGGGGCTCAGAGTCTTCTGTGATCAGTAGATTAACACAAGAGGGTTTTCTGGTCCAGTGAGAAACACCTGTTTCAGTCAGAACAAAGGTCTCCAAAGTCTTTAGCGACGTTAGAAAAACTTTAGAAAATGTCCATCAGTGTTTATTCAAACATTTACATTATTTTACGGTGGAATTTTAAGGGCATACTATATACAGAAAATCATTTTCACAAGTATCCAGTTTATCATTGAAATATCGACAGACTTGTGAGTGATATCATGAACTTGGAGTAAATAATTGTCATTCTTTTGTCGTTGATATTCACCTGTTGGAACCATAGTGACTTTACCAAAATGATAAAGTGAATCATCAAATTTGGCTCTTTTAAGAAGTGACTTTATCACGTGATCGCTAAATCCATTTATTTAAAGTGGAGAATCACCAAGTAACACGAGTTCAGTAAACTTTACATTTTCAAAGAATACACAGACCAGAAGGTACACAAAATAATACAAGTAAATTAAAACAGATGCATTAAAACATCAGTGTTAAATACATGTTAAAATGAGACATAGTAGCATAGAAATACATGGCGAGTAGAGGAGAGCAGTGCATCATGGGAGGTCCCCCAGCAACCACGTCCTATAGCGATGGTTCAGGATCAACTGAGCGAGCACTAACTATAAGATTTATCAAACAGGACAAGGAAAGGGGCCAGAAAGCTAAAAACTACAAATCCACCGTGTGACTTTTTTTCTCTTTAAATCTGTTTTTGAGAACATTGAGTCACACAAGGACATTACAAATAAGGACATTTGTGAGTATGTGAAGTTGAACTCCTTTGAAAGTGTGTCTGTGGGTTTGGTGTAACAGGCCGGCGCTGCCCGACGCCGTGGTGGAGAGCGAAGGCTTCGACATTTCAGACGGACAGACCTTAATGAGCCGTCTGCAGTGGGAAGACTCCCCCGACATCTCACCCGCTGACTCGGCTTCATCTAAAGCCAGTAAGGAAAAGGACCTTCGGTACACTTTAAAGTCTGTGTTTGATCAAACTTCCAGCCAGCTCCATGAATCCATTTTTATCCCTCTCACAGGCACCAACCATTCAGATTCGAGGAGGCCCAAGAAGAAGAAGAGGCCCTCTCTGGGTTTGAACAGTGGAGGAGGAGGAGGAGGAGGAGGAGGAGGAGGAGGAGGAAGTGCAGGTCTGACTGGAGGCAGCAGCAGCAGCAGCAGCGTCTCTCAGAGTAACATCAGTTTATCGACCAAAAAAAAGCGCCCCAAACTCTCGGCACCTTCTCTTTCCAGTATCTATGACGACCTGAACTAGACGCGCCCCGTTTGTCAGAGCAGCTCATGCCTCCTCTGTGAAGTTCCTCCTTTCACACCGAGATCTTCAGGTTTGAGCAGGACGGGATCAAACTTAACTTAGTAGTTCTTTCATCATTCGGCATCTACATTTGAAAAGATTTCTCTTTCAATATTATGAACGCAGTGCTCTAAGAACTGCGGTCAGTCAGAGTCCAGTCTGAGTAGCTGCAGGTATGTAAACCAACAATTTACATTCTGTTCAGCTCATTATTATTTATATCAGCATAATATCTCCTTCAGGTGCAAATCAAGATGAACACCTGATGCATTCAAGTGACACAGTGAAGTTCTTCTTCATCAAACTTCCAACCAATAAAGGACCATCACCAGACTGTTGCCACAAAGAAGGATATTATGTCATAAAAATTAAAAATGTTATCAAATAATATGGATAATATTAAAATATTAAAGAGCCCCTTCAGACAGATACTGACAGACATCGAAATACTCTTCTTAGAACAATGATGTCTCCATAGTTTTTCCACAAAAAGCAGTTCAGTTATTTTTAAACTTTAAGTGATATCAACCCATTTTCCCTCATTAGAAATCCCTGAAACTATAAATACAACAAATATATCAGTGTTTGTGCACTGAGCGTTTGTGCTTCAAATTTCCACACTTGTTTAAGTAGAAAATTGGACCGGGACGACCTTTAAACTATTTGTGATGTCACAAATACTGCTCGTAGGTCCGCCCCTCTTTTTAAAATCAGACTTTTTTAATGAGCACAAAGTAACTTTGCACTTTAATCTGATGATTGTGAAAACAACCGTCTGGTTTTAAACCTCTGCTGTGAAGCTCAAACATTCAACTGTAGGAGCAAAAAGAAAAACACATTTTTGAGCGAATTGGGACTTTAAGATTTCTCTTCGGTTCAAAAACAGCCACAGAGGCGTTTGCATAAAAGCTCTAGGATTTATTAGAAATTAGTTTCATTACTTAAAAACTAAATTTAGAGGCAGAGGGTCTTCTGTAACACCTGGGTTTATATATAGTGACATAATCTCCCCCAAACATCTGAATGCCTGATAATTGTTTTCCATAATCTACTTCAGAACTTTAATTTGCCATATTCAGTCTAAAAAGTCTTTATTTTTTCTTGTTTGCTTATGTTTGAACCCACGTGAGACATCATGAAAAGATCCTATATTCTATATGTAGTTTTGTGAGACCTTCAGGTACTCTTGATGTCATTGATGACGTTCCTCTTCTTATTATTCGAACAACACTTGGCACTCTTATACTGGAGTACTCATCCGTGGCTTTTTAATTCGAGCATTGTATTGCACAGTTGTGTGTGTGTGTGTGTGTGTGTGTGTGTGTGTGTGTGTGTGTGTGTGTGTGTGTGTGTGTGTGTGTGTGTGTGTGTGTGTGTGTGTGTGTGTGCGTGCGCGTCATCATTTCTATTTTCACAAAACTATGGTTCCTAGAATGTGACATTTTTGTGAAAGTACGTGAAATATTTAACGTTATTCGTTTACATGAACAACATATTTAAGTTCGTCACTGCGTACGTGGTGGCGTGTATATTATGTTTTTTGATATTGGGTGAGGAGCCCAGGAGGCTCATGTACAGTCCGCCGTGTTTGTACGAGGCGGAATCATGAATCTCGTGTGTTTTTCGGCTTTATAGACGACGTCGTACATCAGTGCTGCAGTTCTGCTTGTTGTTCAGGATCATGAGCGGTAAAGTGTGAATCCCGTCAGCCTGTAACCAGCGATGTCTGATGAGATGTTTTAAAAAGCGTAGCGATCAGAATCTTGTTGATGTCTTAGAGAAGCAGCTTGTTTTTTTCATGTAAAAATGGGCTTCTGAAACCCAACAACTTTATTTACTGCAGTTCTTACTGAGGAATCAGAGCTGTGCAGGAGAACACCAGGAGGTTATATTTTATTTGTATGCAGCAGTGGACAATTTAGGGATTGTACAAAAATGATTTGCGGGAGGATTCAGAAAAGAGGGAGGCGGATGTATATTCCTTTAGAAGTGCTCGTTAAGTGTTTTATTTTATTTTTTTGAATTTTCCCCAAAGCATTCGACTTTTTGAAACTTTCCAAAACCGATGATCTGACATTGACATGCACTTCACGCCATGCTGTGTGGAGGTGAGAACAGTTGGTTTTAACCTGTCTCTGGCTATGTTTGCTTTTTCCCTTTTTTCGGTCAGCTGTTTGTGCCATTTTCACGTGTACTTTCTTTCTTTTAAACAAATCAAACGATGTGATTCAAGCCCTCCCTCCACCCTGATCATTTTCATACAGTCCCTGAAGAAACATTCATTCAGTTATTCTTTTCGTCATGAACGCGACAATCTGTCAAAGCCGGATTTAATTTCCATTCCAGTTGGAAACATATTTGTTTGTGTAAAATCCTGCAGCAGCACTGAGCTTGAATCCTGTCCAGTAAAAGTCTTGTAAAAATGTGCACTAACGATTATTGAGATGATTTGATGCTGATGCCACTTCCTGTGAACGAAGCCGATGTTCTTCTCGTGGCTCTTTGTGTATCTGTGCAATGACAAACAATACAATGCTGCGTGTTTCTGATGTTTTCAAGCACAAACGAGTGCGCGTGTGAACGACTTGTATGTGAACATTGTCATAGATTTAGGTTATTTTTCTTCACTGCCGTGCATACTGATGTTTGTACACAAATAAATACGCAGCGTATCTAAAGAGTCATTTCTTTAGACCACAAACTGATACAGACACAAGTTCTTGGTTTGAAATGCTTTTAATTTGAGATACCACTGAAACCAGAGCAGTCCAGCATAATCAGGAAGGTTGGATGTCCCCCCTCCAAATCTTTTTAAGTGCCAGATGCAGGTTCAACTGATTCCTTCTATCATTTTATTTACAGAAAATACACAGTATATTTACAGCATCCTCTTCCAAAGTGTCTATCTTCATGTCTGGAGACTGTTTAAATTAGTCTATTTCTACAACACAACTTCTTCTTTTGAGCCACAAAAAAAAATTCACTCTTGCAGTTGTACAGTTTATATTTGCTTACAGAGAGCTTGAATCATTCAAATAACATAAAATAAATGGTTAAAAGAGTCAAAGCTGGCACAAGCAGCACAACAGTCAGTGGTTCCAAATGGTTTTAGATTCTCTCGTCTTATCGGTTAAAGTTTTTTTTCTTAAGACACCAAAACAGTGGTTTTTAAAAGAAAAAGGCCCACAGGAAGAGCACGAACAAACGCTGGAGGACAATAAAAGAGCAGACGAGATAAAGCCAGAGTTACGACCTGGTGTGCATCACAAAGTCATGTTCGAAGAGAAACTAAATGATGTTTCTGTTAAAGCAAGGTTATTGTTTACTGCACTTAAGACTGTACAATCAATGTGTTGTTGTTGTTGTTGGTGGTGGTACATGCATAAACAGGCTCACCTAGACACACACACACACACACACACACACACTCCTATCAGCTGCATCTGCTCCGTGACCCTTTTTGATAAGTCCCCCCCCCCCCTTCAGCGGCTGTGCATCCCAAATATGAGAAAGCTAAAGAACACGGTGACTCCCACCAGAGAGATGGTCGCGGGGGCGGTGAAGAACTGCCGGTAGTTGATGCGGAAGTACCACACCACGGCCAGGATCACCACGAACACGGGCACCACCAGGCTGCCGGTGCTGACGGCCACGCCCGCGGCCCTGAACCCTCCGGAGACCCCGGACCCGACGCCCGTCCCGGGCGGAGACCCTTCCTCCGGATCGGCATCGTCCGGGGCCTGGGAGATGTGGCAGTGGATCACGCTGTTGTCTGTGATGTTCAGAGATAACAGAGTCCTCTTGGGATCCTGCAGCAGCTGGCCTCGATAGATTAATTTGATTTGTTGCTCCCGACCTGAGAAACATTTACTTGAAAGGGAAAATAAAAACAAGAAGAGACTTTAACAGACGTATTGAAAGGAATAATTCGGCATTTAAAGAAATACTCTCATTTTCATTCATTCCGAGGACTCCATGAAAAGATCAAAGGTCCTCGTGTTTCTACAATAAATATAAAGTTATAACTATCAGCCAATTCGCTTCACATGAAGACTGACAACGAGGAAACCGTTGTCAAGGTGATCAAATCTGCTTTCCAGCATCTCTGGAACCAAAGGAAACCTTGTTATTTTGTCTAATACGGTAAACAAGGCAGAGCTTCTTAAATTAGACGGACAGGAAAAGCTGGTTGGAATCTTTAATCTACTCGTGACTGCAACGAAGCAATTATGCACTTTATCCAAAGAGGTTGGTTGGTGGATGGTTGGTGTTGGTGGATGTTTGGTGGATGTTTGGTGTTGGTGGATGTTTGGTGGATGTTTGGTGTTGGTGGATGTTTGGTGGATGTTTGGTGTTGGTGGATGTTTGGGGTTGGTGGATGGTTGGTGGATGTTTGGTGGATGGTTGGTGGATGGTTGGTGTTGGTGGATGGTTGGTGGATGTTTGGTGGATGTTTGGTGTTGGTGGATGTTTGGGGTTGGTGGATGGTTGGTGGATGTTTGGTGGATGTTTGGTGGATGTTTGGTGGATGGTTGGTGGATGTTTGGTGGATGTTTGGTGTTGGTGGATGTTTGGTGGATGTTTGGTGGATGTTTGGTGTTGGTGGATGTTTGGGGTTGGTGGATGGTTGGTGGATGTTTGGTGGATGGTTGGTGGATGGTTGGTGTTGGTGGATGGTTGGTGGATGTTTGGTGGATGTTTGGTGTTGGTGGATGTTTGGTGGATGGTTGGTGGATGTTTGGTGGATGGTTGGTGGATGTTTGGTGGATGGGTGGTGGATGGTTGGTGGATGGGTGGTGGATGGGTGGTGGATGGTTGGTGGATGGGTGGTGTTGGTGGATGGGTGGTGTTGGTGGACGAACCTTTTCAGTATTCCTACTGTATCTTGTGGCTCTACAACAGCCACTTCCTCCGTGTCATTCAGAAACTTCAGCCGGACAGAGATGGAGATGGAGGTGGAGGTGGTGGTGGTGATGGTGGTGGGGGGGGACGTGGTGCTGGTCAAAATGGGGTCAAGTTTAATGGGCTTTTTTGCTTCCTCCTCCAGCTCCTCCTCCTCCTCTTCATCCTCCTCTCCGTCAGAAGCATGCAGTCTTCCAGCCTGGGGTTGTTTGCTCTGGATGTCCAGCAGCAGGTCCGTCCAAACCCCCTCGGCTCCCTCCCCCGCCCCCCCCTCGCTCTCTCCTCTCTCGGTCGCGGGCTCTCCGTCGTCCGGCTTGTTCTCCTGGGACGGCGGGGGGGTCTGCCGCTCCGGGACGTCGGCGCCGGCGGACCCTCCGCCGTAGTTGTCGCGGCCTCCCAGGCCGATCAGAGAGGCGCGGGCCCCCGCGGTGAGGATGGTGCCCAGGATGTGGTCTCCCCGGTCGGCCACGTGGGTCGAGAGCCAAGCCAAGACGAGGGCCAGGACCAGGAGCAACACGCCGCCCGCCGCCGTGACCTCCTCCTCCGTCCCGTCCAACATGGTCAGCGCGCACACCGCCATCTCCGTCCCGAACCGGCAGCACAGCGGGACGCAAAGGAACTTTATTTACACAACACAACTCAGCATTTGGCTCAAAATCTCTCGCTTAAATCTCTGCAGCGACACAGAAGGAGGTTCTCCTTATTAGATGTTGCTGGCAGAAATACAGATTGTTTACATGTTTACATGTTTACACGTGTTTACGTGTTTACGTGTTTACATGTGGAAAAGTCTCCGGTGTTGTTTTTCTTTACATAAAGATCCGCAGCAGCTTTCAGGCTGGTCACCAGCTCCTCCTGTCATGTTTGGTTCTCCTCCTGCCTCCTCCTGCCTCCTCCTCTCTCCTCCTGCCTCCTCCTTTCTCCTCCTCTCTCCTCCTGCCTCCTCCTCTCTCCTCCTCCCTCCTCCTGTCATGTTTGGTTCTCCTCCTGCCTCCTCCTTTCTCCTCCTCTCTCCTCCTGCCTCCTCCTCTCTCCTCCTGCCTCCTCCTTTTTCCTCCTCTCTCCTCCTCCCTCCTCCTCCTGCCTCCTCCTCCTGCCTCCTCCTTTCTCCTCCTCTCTCCTTCTCCCTCTGCCTCCTCCTGCCTCCTCCTTTCTCCTCCTCTCTCCTCCTCCTCTCTCCTCCTCCCTCCGCCTCCTCCTCTCTCCTCCTTTCTCCTCCTGCCTCCTCCTCTCTCCTCCTGCCTCCTCCTTTCTCCTCCTCTCTCCTCCTTTCTCCTCCTGTCTCCTCCTTTCTCCTCCTGCCTCCTCCTCTCTCCTCCTGCCTCCTCCTTTCTCCTCCTCTCTCCTCCTTTCTCCTCCTCTCTCCTCCTTTCTCCTCCTGCCTCCTCTTCTCTCCTCCTCCCTCCTCCTTTCTCCTCCTGCCTCCTCCTTTCTCCTCCTCTCTCCTTCTCCCTCCTGCCTCCTCCTGTCTCCTCCTTTCTCCTCCTGCCTCCTCCTCTCTCCTCCTCCCTCCGCCTCCTCCTCTCTCCTCCTGCCTCCTCCTCTCTCCTCCTGCCTCCTCCTCTCTCCTCCTGTCTCCTCCTTTCTCCTCCTGCCTCCTCTTTTCTCCTCCTCCCTCCTCCTCTCTCCTCCTCCTTTCTCCTCCTTTCTCCTCCTTTCTCCTTCCGGTTTGAAAACGAAGCTTTTGTTTTGTTGTAAAGTTTGAGCTAGCTTAGCCTACCAGCTAGCCGAAATAAACGACCTTCGTTTCTTTCCGAGTTTCAAACCTCTCGGTTTGTTTCGTGTCTCCGTTTTCTGACCGGACGTCGTGTGAACATCTCAAAGTCCTTCAGTGTGTGTAGATTAGATCTTCTTACCTGCCAGCTGTGAATCAGAGCATGTTTGAGGAGGAGGCTAAATGCTAGTTAGCAGCTGCTGCTTTAAAAAAAAACATAATAAACACAGAGGCGGCGTGACGTCATCCCGGGGGGGGGGAGTGGGTCACGCCTGTTGCTGCTCCTGCTGCTGCTCCTCCTGCTCCTCCTGCTGCTCCTCCTGCTCCTCCTGCTGCTCCTCCTGCTGCTGCTCCTCCTGCTCCTCCTGCTGCTCCTCCTGATGCTCCTGCTGCTCCTCCTGCTGCTCCTGCTGCTGCTCCTCCTGCTGCTCCTCCTACTCCTGCTCCTACTCCTGCTGCTCCTCCTGCTCCTCTTGCTGCTGCTCCTCCTGCTCCTGCTGCTGCTCCTCCTGCTGCTCCTCCTACTCTTGCTGCTACTGCTCCTGCTCCTCCTGCTGCTCCTCCTACTCCTGCTGCTCCTCCTGCTGCTCCTCCTACTCCTCCTGCTGCTCCTCCTGCTGCTCCTGCTGCTCCTCCTACTCCTGCTCCTCCTCCTGCTGCTCCTGCTGCTCCTCCTACTCCTGCTGCTCCTCCTCCTGCTCCTCCTGCTGTGTTCGGTTTTAAAGGATAATTCTACATTTTGTTTTAAATTCTAATTTAATCTAATGAATATTCATGAGTGATAATTCGATCCTAAAACTGTAATTTACGAATAATTGCCACGACTTGTTTTCTGTTTATATCTATTATTATTATTATTATTATTATTATTATTTATTTCTGTAATAAAACCTCTTTGGTTCATGGAACACTTTGTAAACACAAAACATATATTTGGTTTTTGCCTTTTGGGCTTTTTGTTCCACAAAACTTGCAGAATATTTTTTCTGAAATATGTTCTGCAAAAATGATTGACAAGGACAGGAAGTGGTGATGAGCTATGACATCATCTCCTGCAGCTGTTTGAGATGGATGAATGGATGAATGGATGAATAATGAACCATTATATCCAAAATAATTGTGAGATCAAATAATTGCAATCAGTGTTATTATATTGGATTATTCTCAACGTGTTAAAGTAAATCAAAGTGAAGCGGAAATATAAAGTAACACGTATTTGTACACGACATCTACTACACCAGAAAAGGACAGCAGGGACACAAGACATGAGCTGGTGGGTCAACAATCAGAGAGCAGAGACAGAAAAGGACAGCAGGGACACAAGACATGAACTGGTGGGTCAACAATCAGAGAGCAGAGACAGAAAAGGACAGCAGGGACACAAGACATGAACTGGTGGGTCAACAATCAGAGAGCAGAGACAGAAAAGGACAGCAGGGACACAAGACATGAGCTGGTGGGTCAACAATCAGAGAGCAGAGACAGAAAAGGACAGCAGGGACACAAGACATGAGCTGGTGGGTCAACAATCAGAGAGCAGAGACAGAAAAGGACAGCAGGGACACAAGACATGAACTGGTGGGTCAACAATCAGAGAGCAGAGACAGAAAAGGACAGCAGGGACACAAGACATGAGCTGGTGGGTCAACAATCAGAGAGCAGAGACAGAAAAGGACAGCAGGGACACAAGACATGAACTGGTGGGTCAACAATCAGAGAGCAGAGACAGAAAAGGACAGCAGAGACACAAGACATGAACTGGTGGGTCAACAATCAGAGAGCAGAGACAGAAAAGGACAGCAGAGACACAAGACATGAACTGGTGGGTCAACAATCAGAGAGCAGAGACAGAAAAGGACAGCAGGGACACAAGACATGAACTGGTGGGTCAACAATCAGAGAGCAGAGACAGAAAAGGACAGCAGGGACACAAGACATGAACTGGTGGGTCAACAATCAGAGAGCAGAGACAGAAAAGGACAGCAGAGACACAAGACATGAACTGGTGGGTCAACAATCAGAGAGCAGAGACAGAAAAGGACAGCAGAGACACAAGACATGAACTGGTGGGTCAACAATCAGAGAGCAGAGACAGAAAAGGACAGCAGAGACACAAGACATGAACTGGTGGGTCAACAATCAGAGAGCAGAGACATGCCGCTCCATGACGGGACATCTGGAAAAGAAAAAACAAACTCCGCGAGCGAAGGAGCTGAATGGAGACAACAGATAACAAGAAGAAACTATGAGCGAAAGATGAATTTAATGAGATGAAACCAACCAATCCGAAGGTGACTTGATAAATTAAAACGATATAAACAATTATCCAACTGGACGTGTATTTGTAATGTCTCACATTTCAAGTCCCATTTTATAGTAATTCAAGTTAATTCAAGTGTTTGAAAACCGAACAGAAACAGGTTATTGAAATCTAAAATCACGTTTCCATGGAAACCTCCTCTTCAAACGGACCCAGTGTGACATCACAGGAGCGTCCCGTCGTTCCTCAGCAGCAGATAATCCTTCACAGATTCGGGGACGCGCAGCTCGCCGACCGCCGAGTGACATCGAGCTCCCAGCTGCTGACGTAAAGCGCAGCGGCAGAGATGCTGCAGGCGGCGCGGCCGACCGCTGCGACGACGCAGCAGGTGGAAGAAAGGCCGGCGATCCTGAGAGCAAAACATCCATGAAACCACAATCACTGCAGCGTGAAACGTAAAAACACCCGAGAGGCGCCGCGACGCGGAGAGCTCGCCTCGGGTATCTCGGCAGCAGGCGGCGAGTCCATCCAGTCGCACGGAGGGAAGGAGGTGTAGGAGTTGAGCATCACCTCCAGGGTGGGGGGGGAGGACGCACTGCTTCAGCATCTGGACACCACAGGATGGTCGGATTCACAACATCCACATTAAATAAAGAACTTTATCTAGATAGAGTAGTTGAAGTACATTCAAGATGATAGATTTAAGGGTTCGGGGTATTTACAGAAATACAGGTGCCATTTTTTGATGCTTGGCATTATATTAATGGACTATTAATATTATTGATATTGGACGAGATGATAATCCCTCAAACAACAGTTCTTCTGCTCACATTAAATCCTGGTCAGATGTTAAACATTTGACAGTTTACTGTAATTCAGATTTTCTTGAACAACTTTCAAATTTGTACATTTAAAGGTGCTAAAATCATTTTGGAGATTGGACGGAAGACGACGCCCATCTCATTTTCCATAATATTTGTTTACTGTGTGACTTTTTCCAAACTTTGACATATTAGTTCCATTTTATGAGTGACTGATGTTTGTTCCAGTCTGTGGCTTCAGTATAAAGGTGTTGTTGTTCCAGGTTGTAAGAGTTGGCCTCACAAGGTCCCGGGACACCAGTTAGGTGTTAACTCAGGGCTGAAGGAATCCCTCCTTTCCTTTCCTTCCTGTTGCAGCTGTCTACACGACAACACTTCATCTCAGCAGCGTTCTCTCTCACCTGTGGTGAAACCGGCTCGGCTCCACGGTTCAGCAGCGATCGTGCGATCGCTTCGGGTTCCTGGTCCGGGTAATCCTCCACCACCTTAAGGACCGAGCACAAAAGGTGTTTATCTTGATGCCAGAACCCCCTCCACCCCCTCCGCCCCCCCCCACCCCCACCACCCGTCTGCTACCTGCAGCAAACAGCCCATTGGTGTGTATCCTGCACAGTTGACAGCATCCACCTTTGCACCGTGCTGCAGGAGGACGTCTACGATCCTGCGGCAGCAGTTAGCGCATGCGTTGTGCAGCGGCGTGTGCTGCTTCCTGCCTGCAGTTGTGGGGTCGGCTCCCGCGTCCAGCAGCTTCTGGACCACTCGGAGGTAGCGTCCGGCCTCGGACGGCCTCTCGGCCCCGGAGCACGCGGCGTTCAGAGGGGTCTCCCCCTCTCGGTTTGTGGCCAAAACGTCGGCTCCGCGGCTGAGGAAGAGCTCCACGAGCTCCTCCAGGCCTCGCCGAGCGGCCACGTGCAGCGGTGTGAGCCGCGACTCCCCGGTCCTCACGTTGACATCTGCACCTCCTTCTAACAGCAGCTCCGCGCAACTTGGAAAGAAAATGCCCAAATTTTGATCATGACGTGACAACATTGCAAAAAACATCCAGTTTATATTGAACCTTTTCTCTCTAACGTTCGTTTTAAAACTGCTGATTCAGCTGTTTTTGTCTCGCAGGAGTTTTTCTTGTCTTTTAGTTCCTTAGAAATGTAAATGTTTCCGACAGTCTTGGCAGGTTATTATTCTCATTATATAAAAATGACATTATACCGAGATTTTTTTTTAATGCACTGGAGGAAATGAACACTTTTGGCACTGTAAGAGAAGATTAAGACGACACTCCGCTTCAGTTCCCCCCTCTGGCCAAAAAGTGACTAATATACTCAAGATTTAATGTGGAGAGAAGAAAGTAGTTGTCATCACTTTTACTCACTGGAAGGACTGGGCCGAGGTGCAGAGGTGAAGAGGGGCGCTGCCATCCGCAGTCAGCAGTTCAGGATCTGCTCCGTGGGACAGCAGCAGCTGGACGCAGACGGAGTGGCCGCCTGCGCAGGCATCATGGAGGGCGGCGATGCCTCCGGGGTCGTCGTTAACCTCGGCTCCTCGAAACAGCAGCTCCTCCACGCATCCTGCGTGTCCTCTGCTGGCGGCCAGACGTAAGGCTGACGTCTGTTTCACCTTGGAGCTCAGTGTCCACATGCCTGACAGAAGAGGGGGAAGGCGGGTCGACAATTAACGCAACCCAGAATCACGGCAAAACGTGAAATTGACACGCTTTAGTCTCTCGGCGTGACAGTTTCACGTTTTCTTGTAGTGGACGAAAATGAAACCTACTGCATGAATACAAAAACACATGTTTGAGGTGAGGAAATAACCATGTGGGGTTTGTGACAAAAACAACATGGTTGGGGTGAGGAAACAAAAAACAACTCAAGAACAACGTTGTCACCTCCTGGATTCAAACCTGTCTCCCCTCCTCTGATTCATGCCACCCAACCACCCCTCCTGCCTCTTAACATCCCTGTAAAATGGCCATTGAACTCGGTCACGTGATCCTTCGTGACGCTACTTTTACGTGCGTCACGAACCTGTCACGCCTCGAGGCCAACGCGTGCTTATCTCACGGTTTGCTCTCGTGGACGGGCTCGTCTATTTCGCGCTTGCAGCGATCCTGGGTTGAATTAATGGCGTTTATGAAAGATTATACGATCTTTAAAATCGTACCCATCTCTGGAGCCCACACCATCTCCTCGTGCACCGTCTCCATCAGAGCATTGACCATGGCGGAGTCCCTCAGCACTGCGTACACTCCCGTCATGTTCCCGCACATGAAGGTGTTGTGGATGGCCGTGTCTCTGCAGCGGACCTGGGGTGGAGGAGCCCGGACCTCCTGGAGCCGCTGCTGCCTGGGAGGAGGCCGGGGGACCCGAGGCAGCGGCGCCCTGGTCATGGCTCTCCGGTCAGCCAGTGCTCGCCGTGCATCCTCCCGCTCCTGGAGCTCCTGCTCCAGTCTCAGAGAGCGCAGTGAGGTGGAGCTGAAGGGAAACGTCTCCTTCGACATGGCACCTGGAAGTCCGTCTAATAGAAATATAAACTTTTACAGCTTATTAAAAGAAAACGGGTTAAAAAGTCGATTATTTTGTGCTATTTTCTTGTTTCATCTCAGCAGAAGTTCACACTATAACCTCCCTGAAGCCACAGCGTCTTGAATCTCAAGCACCATTTACAGCAATGTCACCGTACAGCTGTTACTCACCTTTTACTGGAACTGCTTTGAGTCACAGAGGTTCAAACAAGAGGTCAAGTAAAAACTTCCATCATTAAAATCCCTCTCATTTACCTTTTAAATGAAATTATAATGGGGAGGATTTCAAGTTAAACGTCCTTCCTTTCTGGACACAGTCACAAGATCTTTGCTCAAACAGCTCCAGTTATTATTAGATCAGGATGCAAGTTGATACTTGTCTTATCCACAGTGGCCACTAGATGGCAGCATTCACCCAGCTTCTTGATCATCAAGATGAACTGTGTCTCAATCACACGATTAACAGGACGCAGCTTACTTTTTAATGTTTTAAACTGAGTTTGATTTGCGGTAAAATTAAGGATCAAAGTTTAAAATCGTATACTTCCATCTGATTATAAAAACTAGCACAGAGAGCTCTAAATGTCATGTATTTCCTTTTAAAATTTGAAATTTGGTGAATCTGAAAGAGTCAGTGAAAAGTAAGCTGTAGAAGAAACAGGCAGAAAAGGGCAGTCCGATGACATGGTTGTTTATTAATGCCCTGTTCTTCAGGAAGTCTGTATGTTTTCTCTGCTGAGGTCGTTGGTGCAGCAGTCTGACCAGTCTTGCAGCAGCTGGACTGGATTGTGTCACATGATCTCCTTCTGCAGGACGAGTTGACTCGTTACGACTATGTTGAAATTTAGTATTTCAAAACTTCTCGCACACTTTGGCTTTAAAAGCTAATTCAGTTTCTAATTTAACACATTTCCTAATCTTTAACTTTATTAGTTTAAAAACAATTGTGGTGAATTTTCTGTAAATGCTGGGAAGAATGACAGTAAATACTCCGAAGATTAGCTCAAATATAACCTGAAACAAAACGACGCGACCTTTGAATGCTGCGCCGGATGTGAGGGGGAGTGAACGCTCTCGCGCCGTTTCGACACTCTTCGTATAAACCTGATTACGTCATTACGTCATGTTTGAACGTGGCGGCGCGGAACCAAGCAGCAGCACAGCCGAAGACAGACTCCACCTCGGTGGCTCGGCTTGTCGCGTTTTCCTGTAGAAGTGAAGAAAGAAAACACGCTGTTATTGAACGGACTTCGGTGTCGTCTCGCGTTTAGTGTCCAAACTCATCAAATTCAGCTTTCATCGCGATATCTCATGATAGCGATGGTAAGTAAGCCAACTAAGCTAACATTATGCTAGTTCTCCACCATAGACATCAGACTGTAAGACACGTTTTGAAGTTGATTGGAGACGTCTGGTTAGTTAGGGTAGGTTAGTTAGGGTAGGTTAGTTAGGGTAGGTTAGTTAGGGTAGGTTAGTTAGGGTAGGTTAGATCTCCTGTATCTGGAATGATCTCCTGTATCTGGAATGATCTCCTGTATCAGGAATGATCTCCTGTATCTGGAATGATCTCCTGTATCAGGAATGATCTCCTGTATCTGGAATGATCTCCTGTATCAGGAATGATCTCCTGTATCTGGAATGATCTCCTGTATCTGGAATGATCTCCTGTATCTGGAATGATCTCCTGTATCTGGAATGATCTCCTGTATCTGTAATGATCTCCTGTATCAGGAATGATCTCCTGTATCTGGAATGATCTCCTGTATCAGGAATGATCTCCTGTATCAGGAATGATCTCCTGTATCTGGAATGATCTCCTGTATCTGGAATGATCTCCTGTATCAGGAATGATCTCCTGTATCAGGAATGATCTCCTGTATCAGGAATGATCTCCTGTATCAGGAATGATCTCCTGTATCAGGAATGATCTCCTGTATCTGGAATGATCTCCTGTATCTGTCCTTGTGACAGCAGCTGGAGGAGTCTTTTGGAGAACGTCCTCCTCTGTCCCTGCAGCAGGTGGAGAGGGTGGACAGGATTATCCAATATGGACAATAGTAATAGCCGCTAGCGCTAGCATGGCCATGCTAAAGAACATCTGGACATGCTAAAGAACATCTGGACATGCTAAAGAACATCTGGACATGCTAAAGAACATCTGGACATGTACTGCTGCACGTGCTGTGAACACATTTGTTTCCTCTGTTCCAGACCTGTAAATTAAATGACCTGTTCAGCATCGACGAGGACTTTGATGAGGAGGTGAATCTCAGCACACCTCCTTCTGCTCCTCTAACGTGATGTCCTCCTTCTGCTCCTCTAACGTGATGTCCTCCTTCTGCTCCTCTAACGTGATGTCCTCCTTCTGCTCCCCTGTGTGTGTCTCTGTCTGTCTGTCTGTCTGTCTGTCTGTGTGTGTGTCTCTATCTCTATGTGTGTGTGTGTGTGTGTGTCTCTGTCTCTGTGTGTCTCTGTCTCTGTGTGTCTCTGTCTCTGTGTGTGTGTGTGTGTGTCTCCGTCTCTATGTGTGTGTGTCCCTCAGGACCTGCTGAGGACAGACTGGGCTGCCTGCTCAGCGTCTGGACCAGCTGCCGTGTCCTCCTGTGTCTCCTGTGTCTCCTGTGTCTCCTCTGTTCACAGCCAGTCGGGGAAATTTAGCCTCCAGAAAACTGGAGAGCGATCAGCTGCTCCGTGTGACCGCTCAGCATCGAGGAGCAGCACGCACACTGCTGCTGGACAAACTGTTGCTCCGGGTTTGAGACGCCTCTCCTCCTCCTCCTGCCCCTCCTCCTCTTCCTCCTCCTCCACTCAGCCCATCGCCCCCCCTCCTCCCACAGTGACTAACTCTCGGCCAAATTTGGCATCACAACAGAGTCCTCGTCCGGCGCTGCCCTGCTTTGATGATTGGGATGTCGACCTGGCCGACCTGGAGGACTGTGACCGCCGAGTGGGGCCGCCGCCTCCTCCCGCGCCCACAACCGAGCCTCCATCTTCAGCCAGAACACTGCGCCCCTCAACCTGCGGAGGGATTCAAACACGACCTGATCGGACTCTGCGGGCGACCCGTAACGTCCCTCCTCGGACCTTCTCCGCTCCTCATCTGCAATCTCCGATTCCTCCGCTGAGTCCTGGTGTTTCCCTTCACTGCCTCGCTGCGACCTCTCCCGCCTCCGGCCTCTTCACCAGGACGCTCACCCGGCCTCAGCAGCCGCAGGAACCCCGGGCGACCCCGAGACCCTCCCCGCAGGCCGGCCTGTTCCCGACAGCCTTCCCGGTGCCCTGCGCCTCCTCCGCCTCCTCCGCTCTGAGCCCTCATCCCCTTCACACACCGGTGCTCACCAACCGCCTGGTCCAGCTGGTGTCCGCCTCCAATCAGCTCCCCAAGAAGAGGCCTCGCTCGGAGCCTCACCGGCCCCGGACCCGGCGCTTCCCCGGTCCCGCCGGACTTCTGCCACAGCAGGTTAGTCTCACGTTTCTCTCTTCTGCCGTACGTGAAAAACTTCACATCTGTCTGCAGCTGGCGAGTGCAGCATGGCGGCACGGCGGTTCCTCTTGAAACCAAAGTACTTGAGCAGTCTAATCACACGGAGTCTCAGCTGAGCAGCTTCATGCCGCCGCTCTGCAGTCGAAGCATTAATGAAATGAATTTGAGAGAAATCTGTCACGTTATGTTTTAAATCTTCTCTCAGCCTGACGGTCGCAACCTGGACGAGATCGTGGTTTCTGCTCCTCAGACTCCTGCTCACGGGGTCGTGGCCCGACTACCAAGCCAGGTAAAGAACACATAAAAACATGAACTGATTAATTCAGTCATCGATTAATCTGCAGGTCACTTTTATCGATTTATTGAGAAATTGTTTGGTTCATAAAATGTCAGAAATATTTCCCTGAGTTGATCATTAATCCCAAACCTTCAGTCTTCAGTTCAATATTGTTGAAGATTTTAAAAAGGCAGAAAATGTCACACTGGAGAAACTTTTACTTACTTTTTATCATTAATGTTAACAGCTAATCATTTTCACCTTCAATGTCTTGGTTGTTGCTTCCTGTCACTGCACTGAACTCTGCTGCCTTCAAGTCCTCCTGGGAAATTACTACTTTAAAGCGAGAGTGCAGATCTCTAACATAAACATCTTTAACCAAACGAATTCATACAATGCTGGTTAAACCTCACCATCAACACCAAGCTTTTTAATCTGGTGTCTGGTGAGACATTCCTGATCTGGCTGGATGGGTTCACACTGAGCATGCTAACGTGCTGTTTTAGCTCTTTGCTCATTTAAATTGCGATGAAATAATTCAACCTCTTCAGACTCTTCTAGACTTTCCAAATGTCATCAAACCAAATAGATCAAATTATGAAAAACCCGGTGACATCACCTCTAAGTTTACATCGCTGAACAGTTGCTGAAACATCCAGCGTGTTACCATATTACAGATTATAAAACATCAGCACAGCAGCTGCTTTATTTACTCATTTAGGAGAAGACCACCGGTTTGACTTTTCCTTTTAGGGTTCCAGCTCCCAGACTGAGGAAGACGAGTTCGGCGGCGGCGCCTGGGCCGCGATGAAGGCTGAGATGGGATTGGATGAGAGGAACCCGTCGTGCTTCCTGCACTCCTACAGCGTCGTCATGGTGCTTCGCAAGGTAACCTCTCGTTGTCGGGACGCGTCCTTCAACTGCAGGAAAAGTCTTCGTCGAACTGTTCACTGAAGCTCTGTCACGTGAGCTCTGGATATTTAGGCCAAGCCGTTTTAAAAATAAATAAAAAGACATCTCCTTCATCACAAACTGAGCGCGTCGCTGCCGGAGGTCTATTGGAGTAATCAGGACAAATGACGGCGTCGAGCCGCAGGTGTCATGTGATTACAAACAGTACGATCGCTCATCAATCACGCTAATGGAGACTCTGTCTGTCTGTCTGTCTGTCAACACCTCTGAGTGGCGGTTATTTTTGAGCACTTTGTACATGTTGTTTTTCTGCTCTGCTCGCCGACTTCATCCCGCTAAGCTCATCCAGGTTAAACTGTTTTTACATGATTTCCCCAAAATCCGTGTTTGCATGAATAAACAAATTAGAAAGAGAGGATGATCCCAACACTAAATCCTGCTCGCTGCTGTTTACTTATTGTCATCAGTACATCCTCCAAAAAACAGCATGTTTGTGTTGATGGTGACAACCAGAACTGAGGGGAGGGGGGAGGGGGGTACTTTAATTTACATTTTAGATAAAAATGAACTTGACAGAATTACGCCTACTGTTGACAAAAACGGATGGTGTCCCATTTCCTTAGTTTTAGATTTTAAGCCGTCACCAGTAGAGGGCGCTGCTGAACGAGGGGCAGCGCAACAGGATGGGATGTTGGATTGGACCTTATCGCATCTTTTATCTCCACTAGATTCAGTTCACCATCATGACAGAAAAACTTGAGACTTTTATATTTTACAAGTTTGAACTTCAAACATCACTAAAGAGATGGAATTATCAAAATGTTTACATTAGTTTTGACTGAATCTGTTAACCAATCAAATACAGCTAAAAACAAAGCTAGTGTGTGTGTGTGTGTGTGTGTGTGTGTGTGTGTGTGTGTGTGTGTGTGTGTGTGTGTGTGTGTGTGTGTGTGTGTGTGTGTGTGTTTTTCTCCTGTCAGGCTGCGCTGAAACAGCTGGCGGGAAACAAAGTGCCCAACATGGCCGTGCTTCTGAAGAGCATCATCCACACACATGCTGACGCCAAGGCTCTGTTTAAAGACCCAACAGGTAGCACACACAACACACACACACACACACACACACACACACACACACACACACACACACACACACACACACACACACACACTTCACTTCTGTCCTGCCCCTCCAGCAGGGAGCCTCTCGCTTTTCCTTTATTCTTTTGAAGCCTTTCGCCCTCTTGTCTGATCCACCTCTGAGCTGAGGCTGTTGCCATGGCGCCCGGACAGCAGCCACATGAGGTGGACTGATTATCAACACTCAGGAGTGGATGTTGTACTCCAACACCAGACTTAAGTGCTTATTAGGGATTCAATTGCAGGAGATTAGATTGGCATCAGTGGTGGGTGGGTATTAAGTGCTTCTGACACCACCGGGGACCTGTTGTCTCTAATGTGCCTCCCACCTGCAGGAACCTTCGCTGCTGTTCCCCCCTGCAGGAACCTTCACTGCTGTTCCCACCTGCAGGAACCTTCACTGCTGTTCCCCCCTGCAGGAACCTTCACTGCTGTTCCCACCTGCAGGAACCTTCGCTGCTGTTCCCCCCTGCAGGAACCTTCGCTGCTGTTCCCCCCTGCAGGAACCTTCGCTGCTGTTCCCACCTGCAGGAACCTTCGCTGCTGTTCCCCCCTGCAGGAACCTTCGCTGCTGTTCCCCCCTGCAGGAACCTTCGCTGCTGTTCCCCCCTGCAGGAACCTTCACTGCTGTTCCCCCCTGCAGGAACCTTCGCTGCTGTTCCCCCCTGCAGGAACCTTCGCTGCTGTTCCCCCTGCAGGAACCTTCTGCTGTTCCCCCCTGCAGGAACCTTCACTGCTGTTCCCCCCTGCAGGAACCTTCGCTGCTGTTCCCCCCTGCAGGAACCTTCGCTGCTGTTCCCCCCTGCAGGAACCTTCACTGCTGTTCACCCCTGACGGTTGATCTCACATGTGGCTGTCGGCCCGGAGACTGCACACGAAAAATATAAAATCAATCAAAAAATGTGTGGCTCACATTAAGAAAAAAACCCACTAAATATTTCCTCGCTCTTCGTTTTTAAACATGATAGTTGCTTTTTTCTGTTTTATATTGTTGTAGTTTGGATTTCTTTTGAGTTTAAGACAGTTTGGGAGAAACAAACGTTACGTCTTCAGGTTACGTCTCAGGTTAACAACACTGCGTCTCCTCTCTGTCTGATCAGGGGAGATTCAAGGAACTGTGCATCGGCGTCTCTTGGAGGACAGAGAGGAGGAGCTGAAGGTCGGAGCCGTGCTGCTGCTGAAACAGGTGAGGATCACCGCCCCCCATCATAAACATCATACAACACTCACACACACACACACACACACACACACACACACACACACACACACACACACACACACACACACACACACACACACACACACACACACACACACACACACACACACACACACACACACACACACACACACACACACACACACACACACACACACACACACACACACACACACACACACACACACACACACACACACACACACACACACACACACACACACACACACACACACACACACACACACACACACACACACACACACACACACACACACACACACACACACACACACACACACACACACACACACACACACACACACACACACACACACACACACACATAGACACACACACTCACACACACTCACACACACACACACACACATACACACACACACACTCACACACACACTCACACACACTCACACACACACACACACACACACACACACACACACACACACACACACACACACACACACACACACACACACACACACACACACACACACACACACACACACACACACACACACACACACACACACACACACACACACTCACACACACTCACACACACACACACACACACACACACACACACACACACACACACACACACACACACACACACACACACACACACACACACACACACACACACACACACACACACACACACACACACACACACACACACACACACACACACACACACACACACACACACACACACACACACACACACACACACACACACACACACACACACACACACACACACACACTCACACACACACACACACACACACACACACACACACACACACACACACACACACACACACACACACACACACACACACACACACACACACACACACACACACACACACACACACACACACACACACACACACACACACACACACACACACACACACACACACACACACACACACACACACACTCACTTGTTTCAGCTCCACTAAAGCAACACAAAGCGGTAACGGATCTGTCCGTCTTCCTCGGCGTGAACAGGTGGGCGTGTTCTCGCCCTCCCATCGTAACCACTATCTGAACGTGACTCCCAACAACCTGCTGAGGATCTACGCCCCCGACGGAGCCGTTCTGTCCTCCGCCCGTCTCCCCCCGCTGGTTCTGGTGAGCGCCACGGCAGAACGGCAGCGTTACTTTCCAACCGCATATGAAAGCTCTCCTCCAGAAACATCCTGTCATCTGTTCTGACATTTCTGTTCTTTTTTCCCAGGAGGACGTGTTGCCGTCGCCCGCTCGGCCTCGCGGCGTCCTCCGGGAGCCCGTGTCTCGGATGCAGTTGGTGTTCGACGAAGAGGACGAGGAGGGGAAAGACGGAGGGAGATGCGCCTCAGACACGAGGGTCAGCTCCAGCAGGGGCCCCCAAGTGCATGCTGGGAACCCAGAAACACAGGACCCGGGCTGGGATGCAGGTAAGGCCCCCGTGTGATTTATTTTAATTTAATTCATTTTTTAATTCAGCAACTCGTACATTCAAATTCACATTTTTCCAGCTGTTTATCTTTTTTTTTCTAATTTTACAGCTGTATATATAAATATGTTTTGAAAATTCAACAAAATATTAAATTAACGATAACAGAAATCTAAATTTCTCTCCATCTTAAAATGCTGGTACTTAGAATGGAACAAAGATACAACTTAGAGAAGGATTACAAACAAGAATCCAAATGTTAAACAACAGCAAACAAACAAACCAAAACACAGCAAAAAAACAACAAAAACAAATGTGGGTTTATTGAATAAAACAGCTTTAACTTTTGACCAATCAAACAGCAGCGATGTACTAACCTGGAGAGCAGCAGATAACCAACGTTACCATTTGGATTACATTTGCTGATTTATTTTTATTATTCAATTAGTCAAATGCATAAAAAGAAAGAAAGAAAATTCACACGATAATTGATCATGAACGTTGGCCTGATGTCGTATTTTATGAATTGGATGCTTTTGTCTGATCAGCAGTGAACTCGTAAATATTGATGAGAAGTTGAGCAGCTTCAGTCCCTGAAAGTTTCACCCACAACAGGGAAACTGATCTGAACATGTTGTTTCTGTCACTTAGAAAACTGTGTGGTGTTTTTATGGACACCAGTTCATGTATGTTCAAGAGGAAACGTCATAAAGACAGATTGTCCCACGTTGTCTTACTTACTGTGCAGATGACGACCTGGACCGGCTGCTGGGAGAGTTACCCGACAGCCACTGGTGAGAACATGGACAGTTCGTCTTCTTTTGATTGTTTGTGTTCGATTGTTAATAAATACAGACGGAGAAAAAGTCTGAAAGTAATTTGTTGTTTGTGCGTCTCTGATGCTTCATCTGTCACTTGAAGTCAACGTGCTCATCGGTTAATTACAAGAAATCAGGACTGTCAGAGACAGCTTCCTGTCTTCGCCCTCACGTTTCCCTTCATTCTCATCCAATGTTGGTTTTACTTTCATGACCTTGAACTGGGAAAACTAATCTGCACAACATTGATTTGCTAATTACACAAAATGAAAAGCAAAGTCAGGCTGTTTTTTATTTATTTATCATCTTTGTTGTTTTGTCCTCGACCTCCATTTTTCCAGTCGCGTCGCCGAGCCTCAAAGAGAAGCAGATAAACTGTCCCTGCTTGTTTACTGCCCATTAAGAGGTGTTAATCAGCATGGAGGTGTACCCCCCCCCCCCAGCAGGGTGGAGTCGCACTGTGACTAACAGGCTCTTATGGAAGCTTTTCCCCCAACAGGATCTCATCCGGATCCAAACTGCCTCACTGGAACAGATTCAGGTTAATCCTCCGGCTCCTTTCAGCTGCTCACATTTCCAGTTCAGAAGAGGAGGATGGCGGTTGATGAAATGGGTTGTGCTTATTTACAGTCTCTTCTCTTTTGCTGCGCGGCTTCAAATAAGTACAATTTCCAGTGCGGTCTGAGTATTCGGACATCGTCTGCAGTTTGGATCTGAAATGAGGCAGAAAACGAGGCGGTAAAACGACGACTTTCAGGGTAAATGTACACCGTAGTTCCTTCGTCGTCCTCGTGCTCCATGTTTCTTTCCACAAACGGCGTCCAGCTCTGCTTTGTCAGCTGGACAGTGAGTCCGGAGGATCATTCAGAGGCACCAGGGTTCAATTTCTAAAACATACGTTGCTGTTGAATATTTTTTTTCTTTTTGGCCGTATTCAGTCACGAGGTGTCACAAGTAGACGCCACTTTATTTTAAGAGATGACGAGACACAAACGTCCATGTGAATGATATTTAGTGTATATGATATTTAGATACCAGCAGGGGGTAGCATTTAACACCCTCGGTGGTAGTTCAGGTCCCAGTGGAGTCATTAGCACGACCAGGGAACCGACATCCAACACACACTTAAGATTCCTGATGGTGAAACTCCTAATTGGAGAGGAACTTAATTTGACCAGAACAAGGCTCTTTGAAACGTGTGTGTGTGTGTGTGTGTGTGTGTGTGTGTGTGTGTGTCTGTCTGTCTGTCTGTCTGTCTGTCTGTCTGTCTGTCTCTCTCTCTCTCTGTGTGTGTATCAGGGGTTGCTCCGTCCCCAATCTGCTCATCTACTAATTAAGACCTCCACTAAAAAGGGGTTCTTGGTTGCAGCACGTCTGCAGCTGTTTCTCTCACACTGGAATAATTTGCCCTTCAACTTCAATCCTCTCTCCAGCGGTAATAATCAGCCGTGCCGAGTCTCGCCAACTCTGGTACTTACACATCCTAATTATCTCTTGGTAAGACCTTATTATTTTTCATAATCCATTAAGATAGTCAGGAAGTGTAATTACTCTTCGTCTCATCGTGTACATCGTACGTAAGTGACCCGAAAATAAATCAAAAAGATTCTTTAAGAAAAAAAAGGTTTCTTATCTTTGGTTTAGTGGTTTGTTGTGGCAGCAGGAAGACGTTTCTCCTCTCTGATGGAAAGTACTGTTTTCTTTCCGAGATAGGCCTGAAAAATCTCACCAACACCATTTTGAACTAGTTCTGTCTTTAATGACTCAGAGAAAGTTGGGAAAATGAAAAAAGAGCAGTTCGCTGTTCTAGAAGTAAAAGAAGAAAAGCAACAACGTTCAAAACAACCAACAACGAAGGAAAACATTCGCTGTCTGTCATTTCCACCAACAACAGGTCCGATCAAAGACCCGCAGCTTCTGATCAGTGTTGGATTAAAGAGAAAAAAACAGTCTGATATCAAAGTCAGTTTAATCGCTGTTCTCAAGCTCATTTAAAACAGCAGCTGACAAAACTGTATTGAAAGTTCATTTACTTTTGATCATATTGAAGTCTTTATTTTTTTTAAATATATAGTGTATACAGTGTGTAATAGTTTCCAAAGTCAGAAATTAATTTGTCCTTTAAACCAAAGACAAGAAAGAAAAATGTGAAAATGTGTACTATAAACTGGACAAACAGCGTATGAAGAACTTTGGGAGCAGAGCAGAGCTCCTGAACGGCTGCACAGCGCAAATCTTTAGGTTTCATTGCTGTTTCCAAAGTCAAGAATGAACTTTGAAGCCTCAAAATTGTAAGAAACACAATCAAGATACAATAAAAAGGTGTTTTCGAACTACATTTTTACTTTATTGGCATGGAAGCATCAGAAATATTTACAGGTGATGTAAAACTTATATATAACTTATGGAACAGTAAATCTGGTGTTTGTTTATATTAAGGTCATTCACTGTCTTGCAGGTTGTGGCACACTGATAATACTCGGTCGCTAAATAGTGATGAATCTATTCTGTACATGTAATATCTACAGTGTGTATTTACTTATTGGTTGTAAACAGACGTGTGACATATTTAAAGAAAATGGAGAATAAATGAGTTGACAAACAACAAATGTTTTCATACAGAACAGCTCATTGATCATTTAAAAACAATGAAAATATGTCATTTATAAATTATGGCCTTTATGGTCACCGATCGAGATCAAAGCAACATGTTGTACATTACTATCAATATATTATTCAAGAATGATCACACCTCCGTAGAGTTCAACTCAAACTGGAGACTTCATCAGTTTCTTTTTATTTGTCACCCATTGTTTCCTTGACACCTCTGGGTGTATGAGTTATTATCAGCTGTCGGTGTTAATCCCAGTCATTAAGCATATTTATGATTTATAAATAAACTCTGACTCATATTTGAGAGTATTGCACTAAGCTTTTAAGTATTAATACCATGCAAATTAAAAAAGAGAAGTATATGAAAAGGCTAACAATCCTCCTGCCTTTACTAATCCTGTGGGTGGAAAGTTGGTTGGATGGATAAAGGCAGATAAAATGGCTAAAGCATAAAGCCTTAATTTCAACCCTGGAGACGGTTTAATCCCTGTAAAACTACGCTCATTACCTCGCTGGAAAAAAAAAGGAGAGATTTGCTTAATTAAGTTGTTAAGAAACCAGCAAACCCCGCGGCTATCCGGGACCACAGCAAATTTCATTTGGCAGAGAGACTGTAATGGACTGAGGAGCGTCTGTGGGCGTCGGCTTTGTGTGTAAATGAGTGTGAAAGATAAAACTAAAAACACTCCCATCTTTCAACTTCAGTCATTCTTTACTTTTAATTCGGGTTTCTGTGTTGTTGCACTGTGACTTCGTCTGAAGGGCAACGAGATGCACAGACAGCATCAGATATTCAGCAAACAGGCTTCCTCACATCAATCCACTTTAATCAGAACCGGCTCTATGAAATCTAGTATTGTAGCTCTAAGAGGAATTCTGTTGTGATATTCTTGGAGATTTGTTATCTTTCATCACTCATGATACATGGATTTGATCAATGTTTTGTTTTTTGTATTAGTCTGCCTATTCTATGTATTTTTAAGCATAACTTAATATATCAGATAGTTGTGCTAAAATGAAGTATTTAAATACGGACAATGTGGGGTTTCAAAGTTGATCAAATAAAAGCGTTTGATTCTCATGAAAACTTTGATTTGAAGTGTCTTTACTGAGAGTTAAGACGTGCTCACATTATTTCTCCAAACTGATTGTTGCTGTAATGTAATGCATCTTCTATTATTTCATTTTAGATCATGATAAAAATCGATGAAATTCTCCCATGAAGAGCAAAATGGCTCAAAATATGTGCTGATAAAACCATTTCATTCACACGTCTCCAGAAATAAGAGATGCAGAACTAAACTCAAATAAAACCAGCTGCTGCTCTGGTGCAGTCAGAACAACTCACAGCAGCCTCAGAATATCCAACAGGCTTGTGCCAACGGTGAAAAGCTTCTTGGACCTGAAGTGGGAGAACAGCATTTACCCCCCCCCCCCTCCACCACCCCCCTCCACCCAGAGGATGTTCTCTCTGAAGGAGTCTGATCTGCTGCAGGAGCTGTTGAGCCAGTTAAACACTGCAGTCATTGAATCTGTCCTGTGCACATCCATCACGGTCTGGTTCAGAGCTGCAACAGTAGGACAGCAGAAAGAGTTGCACAGAGACCCCCCCCCCCCTCTCGTTGTACAAATACTTATACACATAATTCATTCCCAGCTGTAATACACCTTACCGTTGTTTGCACTACCACACACCTATTTTATTTTTTGTTGTTTTCTTTTATATAATCTGTTTTTATAATCTTGTTTATTGTGTGTTGTGTGTAAATAATAAGTATGTGTGTTGTCTGTATTGCTTGAGAATCACCGACTACTGGAACCACATCCCTTGTGAAATTTCAACATTTAGAAAGCCCCTATCTGCACTCGGTGGTATTGCACTTTGTAGCACGACATCCACTTTTAGCCTATGGTCAGATCCAACACTCCCTCCTCCCCAGCTCATCCAAATATGGGAACTTCAAAAAACCCAACAAAAAAACAAAGTCAATAATAATTCAATACAATTTTTCCAAAAGTTTTCTGGATGTCATTCGCTAAATTCACTGATCCAGATTAGAGTTCTGGAGGTCCATCTGAAAATAATCCCTCATTAATGATAAAATAAGCTTAAAAAAGCCGTGTTTTGGGGAGGGGGCGTGTCTGTTTGATTGACATGCCTGTGGTGCAGTCAGGTTACGGCACCGGTGGGCGGGACCATAACATCGCCCCGCCCGCTCCCCCGCCGCGTGTGTTGAGTCTGAAATGCTCCTCAGACGGTTTCCAGTGTCCTCCCGGTTTACCGTTAAACTAACGGAGGATTCAAACATCAGGAAGGAGGAGGAGAAGGAGGATGACGACAGGAAATACCGCGCACACCTGCTGCTGCGACGGCAAGCGACAGGTGAGCGAATCGGCCAAACAAATACCTTCATCTTCACAGGTGTGGCAGAATTCAACTTTTAACCTCATAAATGACATTAACGCAATAAAAGTATAATCTCTGCAAACGGTGACAGAAAAAGCATTTCGCTTACGAAATGTTTAACGTGCTTATTATGTCATCTGAAAATGAGCTGACGTCAAACCAGGGGAGCGAATATTTGCTAAAGTGTGAAGAAGGAAGCAGCTCCATTTAACGATGGAATCATTCTTTACTACTGATTCCAGTACAGCATTACATCACGGTTCAACATTATGAGGCCGACTCGCCTTTTTCAATGGTGGAAATGGAAGTTGAATTAACTGCATGCTGCTCAAACTTTTGAAACAGTGACGGTTTGTCCTCGAGGTATTAGGACTTCTTTTGATGACTGGATGTTTCATTTGGCCGCTCATTACTTTTTAATCACTTCATTAGGACATGAAGTCAATTCTGGAAATGAGCTTCTGGACAACGTTGGAATTAAAACCAAAAGCATTCAGACTCTTTAGTACAGTTGTGAACGTTTGTAAGTGACTGACCTGTTTACTTGTTGTGTTGTTTAGTGTTGTGTTGTTTAGTGTTGTTGTGTTGTTTAGTGTTGTGTTGTTTAGTGTTGTTGTGTTGTTTAGTGTTGTGTTGTTTAATGTTGTGCTGTTTAGTGTTGTTGTGTTGTTTAGTGTTGTGTTGTTTAATGTTGTGTTGTTTAGTATTGTGTTGTTTAGTGTTGTTGTGTTGTTTAGTGTTGTTTAATGTTGTGTTGTTTAGTGTTGTTGTGTTGTTTAGTGTTGTTTAATGTTGTGTTGTTTAGTGTTGTGTTGTTTAGTGTTGTGTTGTGTTGTTTAATGTTGTATTGTGTTGTGTTGTTTAGTGTTGTGTTGTTTAGTGTTGTGTTGTTTAATGTTGTGTTGTTTAGTGTTGTTGTGTTGTTTAGTGTTGTTGTGTTGTTTAATGTTGTGTTGTTTAATGTTGCGTTGTGTTGTTTAATGTTGTGTTGTGTTGTTTAGTATTGTGTTGTTTAATGTTGCGTTGTGTTGTTTAATGTTGTGTTGTGTTGTTTAGTATTGTGTTGTTTAATGTTGTGTTGTTTAGTGTTGTGTTGTTTAGTGTTGTGTTGTGTTGTTTAATGTTGTGTTGTTTAATGTTGTGTTGTTTAGTGTTGTTGTTTAGTGTTGTGTTGTGTTGTTTAGTGTTGTGTTGTGTTGTTTAGTGTTGTTTAATGTTGTGTTGTTTAGTATTGTGTTGTTTGATATTGTGTTGTGTTGTGTTGTTTAGTATTGTGTTGTTTAATGTTGTGTTGTGTTTAATGTTGTGTTGTTTAGTGTTGTTGTGTTGTTTAATGTTGTGTTGTGTTGTTTAATGTTGTGTTGTTTAGTGTTGTTTAATGTTGTGTTGTGTTGTTTAGTGTGTTGTTTAATGTTGTGTTGTTTAGTGTTGTGTTGTGTTTAGTGTTGTTGTGTTGTGTTTGCAGACTGATGACGTGATTTTCAAAAGCCTTGTTTAGAAAAATATTTACAAGATTCAGGGACTCTATTTGCTATTTAACTGGAGGACAGAAATAATCTGTGATGGTGTGAATTTAGTGTATTTGTAAATATAGCAGGTCACATCATTCACACACATCTCTGGATGATAAAGCAAACAAAGTCTGTGAAATATTTTAAAGCTCTTTTCAGTCACTGTGCAGAAATTAAGTTTGAAAAAATAAATTTGTATTTGAATTCAATTTAATGATGTAAATAATGGTTAGAAAAAAGCTTCCCTAAACAATAAAAGGAAAATAAACCTGTTCAAACCACATGCCAGTTCATATTTAGTTATGATTTAAAAAGGTGCTGCAGACTGCATTTCATTTCCAGTTAAATCTTCACCTGGAAATTTTACTGACCAAGATTAAGAGATCACAAAAGCTAATGTTAATAATTAATATTGGCTCTCAAAATGACTGTTGACATAAAAAGTCCAGTTTCAGTAGAGTTTCTTCTTCATATCTAATTTAGGGATCTTTAAGTTTTTCCTTCCAGCTGAAAGTGATGATGTGAAATTCAGATTTATTGTCATCGACATCCTGTCGCTGTTATTTCCTCTTTTACCAGCTTCAACTCTCACGTCCTTCTGTTAGCGTCCTCTCACCTCCTTCCTCCTCCTGTCTGCTGGATGTCTGTCTCACATACGCTCACGTTTCTCTCCCCGCTGACTGATGAACACTCAGACTCGTGATTTCAAATGTTACATTACACATGAAGCCCGCTGCGTGTGCTTATTATTCCCTTTACATCCGTGTCCATCGCTCTGCAAGACACCTAATGTGTCTGAATGACTTTGGTGTGACATCACCGTGCAGCCGTGTGACATCACCGTGCAGCCGTGTGACATCACCGTGCAGCCGTGTGACATCACCGTGCAGCCGTGTGACATCACCGTGCAGCCGTGTGACATCACCGTGCAGCCGTGTGACATCGTGTCCTCGCTTGCTCCTTTTTTTTTGGTTTTCCAGATCTTATTTTTGTCCTCATCCCTCTCCTCCACCCACATCTCTCTGCTTTACCCCTCCTCCACCCACATCTCTCTGCTTTACCCCTCCTCCACCCACATCTCTCTGCTTTACTCCTCCTCCACCCACATCTCTCTGCTTCCTCCACCCACATCTCTCTGCTTTACTCCTCCTCCACCCACATCTCTCTGCTTTACCCCTCCTCCACCCACATCTCTCTGCTTTACTCCTCCTCCACCCACATCTCTCTGCTTTACTCCTCCTCCACCCACATCTCTCTGCTTTACTCCTCCATCTGCACTTCTGCTTCACTTGCCGTGACATACACCCCCCCCACCTCCTCCCTCTTGGCTACCGAGCAACTCCCCCCCCCCCCACACACACACACACTATCTCTCTCCCGACAGCCTCCTGTTTTTGCATCCGTCCGTCCATCACTTTGTTTTTCGGTGACAAGATGTGGAAAAGCTGGTGATGATCTGCTGAAGGAGGAGGAAACATATTCAATAAGAGACTTTGCTTTGGATGGAGGAGGGAGGGAGGAGAGCGTTGTCCTCCCTCCCCACCTCCCTCCCTACCTCCCTCCTCCATCCCTGCCTCCCTCCTCCCTCCCTCCGTCTCTCTCTCTCTCTTCGAGCATGTGTGTTGGTGTGTGTGCGCCTCCCGTCTCTCCCGGCTCCGCTGTTGTTCGCTGCCGCCACAGATGATCCGGGACGAGGAGGGACGAGGAGGGACGAGGAGGCACGGCGGATCTATCTGGAGAACCGGAGGAGAACCGGAGGAGAACCGGAGGAGAACCGGAGGAGAACCGGAGGAGAACCGGAGGAGAACCGGAGGACACAAAAACCAGCGGCTCTTCATCAGCGGCTCTTCTCTCTCGCTCTCTCTGTGTGTCTCTCTCTTTCATGCACACGCGCACAAACACACACGTGCGCTCTCAGACTCTCTCTCTCTCTCTCGCTCTCACACACACACACACACACACACACACACACACACACACACACACACACACACACACACACACACACACACACACACACACACTTGCGCGGCTGGATGTCTTCTCGCTAGGCTGAACGAGAGAGGTGCTTCGGCTTGTCATTAGTTGAGGGCACGGGAGACCATGAGAAGCCTTAGTGTGTGTGTGTGTGTGTGTGTGTGTGTGTGTGTGTGTGTGTGTGTGTGTGTGTGTGTGTGTGTGTGTGTGTGTGTGAATGGAGATGAGTCGGGATGTTAAATACACAGATGCAGCTTCAGTGACTCTCACCTTCCCTCCAGGTGTCTTACCTCGGGTAGTTATTTATCTTCTGTCAATGGAGTTGAGCAGTCAGAGAGGGCAACTGAGGTTGGAGGAGGAGGGGGGGGGCAGTTAGAGATTTGGTAGTGTGTGTGTGTGTGTGTGTGTGTGTGTGTGTGTGTGTGTGTGTGTGTGTGTGTGTGGTAGTAGGAGGCAGGCTGGCAGCCACAGGAGCTCTCAGTTCAAGTGAGTGATTGGGACTGGAGGTGGAGGTGGAGGGAGGAGGAGGGAGGAGGGAGGAAGGATGCCCTGGGGGAGGATCTTTCTCTTCTGTTTCTTACTCTCCGTAGTAGTTCTTTGTGTGGAGGTCTTCGTCTTTCTCCGTGTACTTCTTCCTCTTCATCAGTTGTCGCTGAGCTTCAAATTTGCTCTGTTTTCCGATGCTGGTTCATGTTCTCTCTCTCCGTCCTCGCTGCAGTCTTCTTTCTGTTTTCTTTTCATCTTTCACTTTTTTATACTTCTATTTGCCTTCTTTTTTCTTCTCTCCTTCCCTCTGCCTCTTATTGTTATGGTCTGTATGATAATGGATGTGAATCTTAGTCTTTTGTTGATGTTCCCTCTCCGTCTGTGCAGGTGTGAGTGCAGAGGGGGGCTCCCTGG
Source organism: Brachyistius frenatus (assembly GCF_029030835.1). NCBI lineage: Eukaryota > Metazoa > Chordata > Actinopteri > Embiotocidae > Brachyistius > Brachyistius frenatus. The sequence goes on from NW_027210753.1 coordinate 445,249, forward strand.
CTGAGGAGGTGGAGGGCTGATGATGGATCTGAAGGAGAACTGTGGCAGTCAGGGGAGCCAGGAGAGCTCCAGCCTGCCCCCCAACTCCTGGCAGGCCTTCGCCCACAGCAGCACGCTGCACGGCCTGCGCTTCATCTTCCCGTACGGTCAGCCCAGCGTGCGCCGCCTGCTCTGGGCTGTGGCTCTGCTGGCCTGCCTGGGACTGTTAGCCCTGGAGAGCGCCGAGAGGCTGGCCTACTTCCTCTCCTACCCTCACGTGACCAGCGTGGACGCCGTGGTGTCGAGCAGCCTGGTTTTCCCCGCCGTGACCATTTGTAACCTCAACGCGTATCGCTTCAGCCGCCTCACGCGCAACGACCTGTACCACGCCGGAGAGCTGCTGGAGCTGCTGGACGTGCACCTGACCATCCCCCAGCCGCACCTGGCCGAGCCGGACGTGCTCGCTTTCCTGCAGGAGAAAACCAACTTCACAGCCTACAGGCCCAAGGCGTTCAGCATGAAGGAGTTCATCGAAAGGGTCGGCCACGACCTCAAAGAGATGATGCTCTACTGCAGATACCAAGGCCAGGACTGCAGCCACAGCGACTTCAAAACCGTGAGTTCACTGGTGTCTTATTTTAAATGTCAGCTCTGGTCTGGGCTCAGTTGGGGTCAGACTGTCTCCGAGCTATCTGAGGACTCTCGTGCTCGTGGGCTGTTTAGTTTATGAGTTCTGAGTCGTGCAAGTTACCATCTTTTTTTTCCCCTCCTGCCAGTAAAATGACTTGATGTGTGCTGATAGCTGTGCTTTCCCTCCCACGGTGCATCGCTGGGAGGCTCCTGCCTGGTTTTCTCTCTTGTTTAGCTGCACAGGTTGGCTCTGCAAACATATTCAATGCTGTCGCCTTGCTGTTGTCCTCAGCCTTCACATGAGAGTGCTGTGCTATTGACCTCGACCTGTCATCCAGTACTACGACAGGTCTTCAGTATTTTAGTCACTGAAGCAAGGTAACTTTTTTCTTGGTCCACAGTGAAGAGTAAATTCCCTCAAATCCTTCTGCTGCTTTCTTAATCTCTCCTGCCAAGCATTTTTCTTCCTTTTTGATTGAGAGTATTTAGAAGGATGTTTGTCTCGTTGCTGAATTGTCTGATAGAGCCGCCAATCACAGCCGAAATGTAGTTATTATTTGAATGGTTGCAGGTGTTAATGTAATTAGGCTCCCGTTGAGTGGAGCCCCCTGTGGTTTTGTTTGTTCTGTGTCGATCCCTGCTTGTAACTCCTGAGGACTCACCAGTGTTATGTTGGTGGATTCAGAGCATTGCTCCACTGATAATACTGAAATGCTCATCGCACAGTCGTCGAGTTTCAAACGCTCTGTTTGCTGGCGGGTGAAAGTCGGATAGTTCAGGCTCAGAGTTAGTTTTGACTCTACAGCGTGATATTCTGAACACCCACTTGTTGCTGACTTGGACTCCCTCGGGCCGATTCCTAATTAAATCCATCAGTGAGCAGGTGAACAGCACTGCGTTCAGTATGTGACTGTTGAACGAGGGAATATTGAAGCTTTTCTGGCACCACCTTGTTTTTTGTGCTGTTCTTCTGTTGGCAGCCTCCAGAGTTGTGTAATCCATCACACTGCACACCGCGTCTGCATTAGTTTCATTGGTGTTGCTTTATTTTTGCCTGGTAGGATGAAGACTTCTCACATTCAATCTGCAGCTCATTATTACCTCACAGTTAAATCTCAATGCATTATTGAGTCCATTTACCTTTTTAATCGCTCATCAAGTATAAAAGGACTTCAGCTTTAACATTTTCAAGCTTTGTTTAGATCTTTAATCGCAGTTTGTGATGACAGAAACTCTGCTGTGTTTCAAACCCAAACTTTGTTTGCATTATGTCGCAACGAGAACGCAGCACATTATCTTTGTTCTGTAGCTTTTGTCAACGCTGCCGCTGATAAAAACCATTAAACTTTAGTCAATGTCAGCTGTGACAAAAGATGACTATCTGTTTATTTTTCAGCTCCTTCAGTTTAAATACTGATAAAGTCCTGATTCATAACTGTTAAGATCACAAGCTGAAAATATCATCATAATAACTGTAACACAATCAGTTCGATTGTGATTGTAGTTACCGACTGATGTTTCTCAGCGCAAAATATAGTGTAGCCTCATGTTGACGCCCATAAAACCTCCTCCCAGAGTCCCATGCCATGAGTTGGCACTCGGCACAGTTTAAATGGAAGAATCGTATCGGCTGAGAAAAAGTTGAACACAGTTCATCCTTTCTGTTTAAAGCACATTTACCAGAAAACAGCCCGACGTTTCTTTTTGACTTGCAGTGAAGTTACAAAGCTTCAGGCTGTTGGCTACAACTGATGCATGGCGACGTCATTTCATCTGGTGAAGAAGTACATTATCGGTTGTGTTTTGTTTGTTATGTAGAAAAGCAATGAGAGATAAAGTTCTATTTTAAAAACTAGAACTGGCTATTGCAAACTATGACTGGTTTTAGTTGACCAATAATTGTCTTTTTCTGTTCACTTTATGCCACTATTACAGTCAAAGATAAATTAGCTGCAATGTTGTGTTTTGCAACTAAATCCATGATGTTAATCTCAATATGTGCTCATGGAAGTGCGGTTGGTGGAATATTATAATTGCCTCCGGTTAAACAGTTGGTGGCGCTAATTGTCCACTCGTGCCCGTAAACAATACTTGAAAAAAGAGTCGACGCCAGCAAAGTTTCAGTTGGTGGACACGGTGATGGAAATCTGACCCAGTGTCATCCAGCTGTTTTTATACAGATGAGTGGAACAAATGTAAACGATTATGCAAAATGATAGTCAGCTCAGATAATTGCAAACAGGTGATTATGTAATAATTGTGACTCAAAATTGTGCAAACTTGATGTTCTCTGTGGATTATACAACTGAAGCAGGTTCGGGGGGGTTTGCCAATAGATCTTATTATTACTATTATTATTATTATTATTATTATATATTAATGAGATGAATGTAGCAGCTGTGTATGTGAAAGCAAATGTTGGGCCATTGAAGTGCATCCTTCCCTCTCCTCATGCAGCAGTGGTTGAATCGTGACTCGGGGTCATCTCTGGCCAGTTGCCTAACTAACAGCACGACTTTCTATTTAAAGCTTTTACACTGATTGTAGCTGCTGATCTGTTTTTTTTTTTTGTTGGCCTCAGAAGTGACCAGTGATGCATGCACGATGCAAACGGCTCCATGAAGCTGCCTCCAGGATCTGATCTGCTCTGATGGGCTGTTCATCTCGGGGACTGGACTCTGTTGTCATTCACAGAGCACATCAATGGCATTATTGCGCCTCAGCTGTGCGTAATTTAAGCCATTGAAGCTTCGAGGTCTGTGTCAGCTCCTGTTGGATGGATGTCTTCACGTTTCATCCCGAGAGACGCTCCATGCACTGATGCTAATTGGAAAAACAACAATGGTAGCTCACACGTTGGCTGTAGTGATTTTCTTGTCATGCCTTCAGACGGATCCTTCCCCGGGAGCTCTGATCCATATTCCAACGAGCTGCAGCAGTGAGCGGTTGCCTGCCAGGAGAACATGTGATTTTTCTAATTTCCCCCTGTTGAATCTTCAGGGAGTTAAGAAGAAGTCTGAGTCTCCCCGAGCAGCCCAGTGAGTCTCCGTTTGACTCCCCTTTGTGACCGTCTTGTCCTGTGACACATCTTTGACCTTCATCTGGGTTCAAAGATAATCATGTTGACAGAGAGGCTACGAGGAGGCCCTGTCCTCCTCTTTGTCCTCCTCCTTGCCCTCCTCCTGTTGCTGCCGCTGAGCTCCCTCTGACTTCTCCCCACTCCTCTTGTCGACTCGCTCCGTCTCCTCTCTGTCACTGCAGCGACACACCTTCGTGTCTCCGGCGCCTTCTGAGAGGAAAGGAGGAAAAAAAACCCCCCAAAAAACCCTGCAGGCCCCGAAATAGAAAAACACACGCGCATAGTATGCATACATGAGCGAGTACACCCACGGAGGGACGACATTACTGTGACTCTCCAGGGACCCGAGTCAGCGTTTGAGTGACACCGTGATGAATGACTGTGGGGGGTTGTGGGGACGCAGGACTCGGTGTGATGTGGCTGATGGAACTGGAGCAGAGTGCTCCTCCGAAGGGAAACGGCAACAGTGGGCACATTTTCACCTACATGCATGTATTAAATGTTGTCCGATTTTTTTCAGTTTTCCAAATATGCAAAATGCACATCTTGTTAATTTATGATCCTACGTGAGAGCGTCTGCTACACACTTGATGTGATTCTTTCTTAATAAGCACTTTGGTACACCTGTTTTTCAAGGATGCCAAAAAGGAGGGCACGTCTTCAACGAGCCAAATTCAGCATCCTCCCGTCCTGACGGAGCCGGTGAACAATGTAAAAGCCTGTTTTCTTTATACGCAGCATCTCTGCAGGGTGCCGAGTGGTCACAGTGTCGTTCCGTCCTCATTCATGAGATGCGACTGTGGATCAGAGAGAAAATTGTAGTGCTGATTGAAAGAATTAAGGAAAAGCCAGAGCCTGGAATCAGTCCACATGTCCACCTGTCCACCTGTCCACCTGTTCAACAGAGACAGATGAATTATTTTAGTATTTAAAACGTGACAGGAATGGACAGTGATTTTAGATTTATTGTTCATCATCGCAGTGCATCATAAGGACATGCTCGTATTGCGTTATCATTAAAACAAAATAATAATCTTCATGGATTCAAAGTAAACTAACTACATGAGCTTATTGATGTTTTGAGCTGAAAACTAATATGAAATTGCAGTTCAGAGATGTTGGATTTTCTTTATCTATATGATACCTCAGCTGTAAGAATGCATGTTGGTCGAACTATATTGATGTTGAGGTGATTGTTTGATAGGTTTCTTCACACTTTTCTGGTGTTTCAATTTTCAGTCTTAATATCCATAAGAAGATATTTGTTTGTGGTTTTAAGCACCAATGATTTCTCCGCAGTTCGACCAAGAACAGGCCGTTGTGCGTCCGTGTCTTGAAGGCGCATTGATGTTAGTGAAGCACTCTTCTGATTGGCTGACTCTTTTCTGAGGTCTTGCAGTTTGCTCGCTCGCCAACAGAACGAGCGCTCAGTATTTTCTTGGTTGGACGGTGAGCGTTGCTGAGTGCGAATATAAGAGCGGAGCGTGAGTTTGTGACATCATACACTTGCAGAGGTACGTTTGCTGCATATCGGCTTTGCATTTTTCTGTGGACTGAGCGTTTCTTGACACGTTTCCAGTATTTATATATTGGACATAAGTGTATGTAAACTTCTACACAACTGTAGCACATAGACCTGCTTCATCATCAAAAAAAGACAAGGACATCTAAATGATATGATACAGGACCTTTAACAAACTTACAACAAGCGAGGCTAACAAACCTATTTGACACATTGTTCTGTACAAGATAGTTTACATCATCATGACTTGTTGGTTGACCCACTTTTCCTGAAGCAACATTGATCAAATTAACACAGTTTGATGAAATAAAACCAACCTCATGGAAAAAAGGAGCAGATGCCAAATGTCATATTTAACGAGCATGACAGCCATTCAGGTCGGCATCTGTGAAATAAATGGATCTCGAAATGAGAAGTGTGAAGAACCGGGTGCCTCGTCACTGCAGCAAAATATCTTCACCACGTATCCCGACCTTAAGAAGCCGTTATGACGTCAGCGCTCGTAGATTACGTGTCCAAGCGTCTGTGTATTAATGGACTTCCCCTCGCTGGTGTTTGTTTTGCCGGCCGTGATTACAGCCATGATTAAATGCTGATTGATCACACTGACAAGGCACATCAGTGTCTGCCAGAGTGAATCAGCTGAGTGGGCCTCTCCTGTACTCCCAGCATGCCTCAGTAATATTTATATAAAGACCCCGGAGCAAAGCGGCCCGGAGAGGATCTCATCACACTCGCAGCCTTAATGTGAAACCTGATAGCAACCAGACCTTCAGCTCTGTATCACAGACACTAATTAGCCACTTGTCTGTTCCTCTGACCAGAACCTGGTTGGATCAGCACCACGACGTAATGGTGTTGGCTGTTTACAGCAAGAGCAATTATCCATTACACACAACCTGTGGCCTGAGCACGACATTGTCTGATTATTGCATGGCTAGATTAGCCTTGCTCTCACCAGCAGACTACTGTCAATCAACCACTGGTGGCGGTGGTGTGTGTGTGTGTGTGTGTGTGGGGGGGGGTGATTGTGTGCTTTCTAATCTCTCTTCCTCTGACCACTCCATCTCTCAAAAAACTGCATTTGATCACTTTCACATTCATCTCTCCATATTTGAAAGTCCAGTGCACCGCGTTAGGTTTTAGTAGACGTGCTGTATTCATCTCTGACGTGTCATTATGGCATTTCACATTCCTGGCAGGCACGATGTCTGTCTCTTAAAGGGCACAGAAAAAGCTCCGCTGCCACCCACAAGCCCGCCTCTCTAAAACACCCTGGAGAGGCAGCAGTAACTATTCAACCAGCTCGGAGGAGAAGCTGGAGTGCAGCCACAGACCGACAGCTCGTGACGCTGCAGCTGTCTGCAGCGGTGGATTATGGGACGCTGATGATATTAGTGTGTCGTGGCGAGGCTTAAAGGACCAGTCGTTTTTCACTCGAGGGTTTTCCTCATCTTCAAACAACTCATTTTGGGCTACACCGAAAATTGCTGCCTCAGTAATTAATGAAATGAATAATTTACTTGGTGTGTTGAAACAAAGTTTTTCAGTTTGTTTCCTGACTAATGAAAACAAGGAACATGGTTGAGCCCGAGCTGCTCATTTCCCTGTGCTGCTGTCACAGCAACACGTTGGACCCTGATTTACTCGCATGTTCCTTTTTGTAGTGGAGAAAGGTTTCTGTCCATCTTGAGTCTCCCAGGAAGGACATGGACATAAAAGCAAGACTGCAGGTGCAAAGCTTTTCCTCTTCTTTGGTTTAAGTGAATACAAGAGAGACTAAATTCACTTTTGACTTGTTAAACATGTCAAATATTGCTGCCGTGAGGATGTGCATGATGTAAAACATAATCTTTCTCGTGAATAAATGTTTACCTATTTATATATGTGCAGCAACGTCTCATCATAATTTTGCCTCCTACTCTGTATTGGGGGCTGGAGACAAACATTGTACCCGTTCCCCCCGCCCTGTTCATGTTCCCCTTCCCCCCCGCCCTGTTCATGTTCCCCCCGCCCTGTTCATGTTCCCCTTCCCTCCCGCTGACGGACTGTTTTGGACGTCCTTCTTGTCCACCTGTCTCTCTTTACATTACACTTCATTTATCTGACTCTTTTATCCAAAGCGACTTACAACACACCGACGGTTCACCATCGGGAGCAACTTTAGGGTTCAATGTCTTGCTCAAGGACACTTGTGCATGTGGACAGGAGGAGCTGGGGATCGAACCACCAACCTTCTGATTAGTGTTCAACCCACTCTACCAACTGAGCTACAGCCTTTAAGCTCCGTAAACTGCCCGGAGCTCTTTTGATGTCCGTGTTCGTGGTCACCGGAGCGCCGTGTGTCTGTTTGCTGGGTTAAAGGGATTCAGGTCGCTTTCATGGAAGATGTCCACTGTTGAATCTTCTCAAAGCACATTTAGGGAGTGTGAGAAAGGACTGATTGCATACGTCTGGGGAATAGGGCATCAATTATCAATTATTTTCTCAATTAATTGTTGAGCTGCTTGCTCTTCAATCTGCCAGAAAATAGAGGAAAATGGCAAACTTCTTTTCTAAAGCTCAAGGTGCCTAAAATGTTTTGTCTCAGCAAACAGTCCACAGCTGAAAGAGATTTAGTTTATTATCATGGAGGACTAAAGGAACATGATAATATTCAAATTAAGAAGTAGTAATCAGAGAATTTGAGCAATTCTGTTCTTAAAAAATTGTGCAACAATGGTGCATTATTCAGCTACCTACTGCAGCTCTGCTGCCTAAACAAACACGCAAGGTCGCAAACTAGTTTTATTGTAATTCAGTCAATTCATCAGTCCGACCTTTTAAAATGAGGCTCCACATCGTTGGAACAGTTTGGAGTCAACTTTTCCATAATTCCTTTTTGATTGAAAAATGGAGAGAATAGAAAAGTTGTTGAACAGACATGTTGTTTTTTTCCACCTCACAACGTGACTTCTCGGTTTCCAAGAAATACCAGAGTACATCTTTAAATGTCAAGATATCCCTTCAACAGCTCCGTCTGCCAGCGCCGGCCTCCCCGTCTCCAGGTACGACTGCTGTCCTTGCTGGAAAGGATCTTGCGACAGTGTCAGAACAATGTGCGCTCTTTTTGTCAAAATAACGCTTGTGTGCAGGACAGCATGACTGGAAATCAGACATCGGCCCCACGGGGCCCGAGATGGATTGATTCTCTGTCTCACCTATTTCTTTGTCTGACCAGAGTCCTTCTTTTCACTATATATTGGGCTCGATCTTTTACCGAAGAAAACCGTCAAAGCGAAATGCGTAATAGATTTTATTTGTCTTATCTGAACTCTGTGGTCATTATATCAAATCCTCTGAGGCTGTTTGGGTTGCTAGTAAATGTTAGCAACAGATCCAATTAAAGATAAAGACATCTGACATACTGTGCACGGACTTTATGAAGACAGAGTTTGTTTAAGCCTAAAATAAGTATGCTGAACACGGCTGAGCATTTAACAGCTAAAGAGAGAGCTAAGCTTCGTTGCCAGAGAACAAAAGCAGAGCTAAAAGTCAAGTAAATGTTGGATTTTTAAAAATGAAAATTTAGTTTTTTAGTTTTTTTTTAACCCTACTTGCCTCATTTACCTCTTCAGTTATTGATACTTCAGTTATTGATACTTCAGTTATTGATACTACTTTTCCTACAATACCTTTTGTCAAGCCACATAAAGGTAAAAGGAGCATGAAACATAGATTGCATACTTATTGATTCCTGAATAGCGGTTTTGAAGATCGGTACCGGGTGGCTCTCAGTAGCGCCGAACCCCCGGCTAAGGTGCAGAGTGGGTGGAGCTGAGGTGGGTCAACATGAAGCCTGCAGGCACCAGTGACCAAAAGGAGCCGCGTCCTTAATTATAAGCCTTAATACAAAGACAATGGTATCTGGCTATGTACATGTAAGGTCTGCCATAAAAGTTTGGTGTTTTTACATGGGGGTCGATGGGGTTTGACTCGCTTTTCAAGCCACCCTCAAGTGGCCATTCGAGGAACTGCAGCTTTTAGCACTTAGCATTAGCTTCATTTTGATGCTTGGTGTGAAATCAGTGCTTTAAAAGTTGTGCATAATGGTCATTAAAACGCTTCTAAATATAATATCAAATAATTTAAATCACAACATGAAGCGTCGGACCACCCGGCGACGTCTCGTTCCCGACGACGTCTCGGTCCCGGCGACGTCTCGGTCCCGGCGACGTCTCGGTCCCGGCGACGTCTCGGTCCCGGCGACGTCTCGTTCCCGGCGACGTCTCGGTCCCGGCGACGTCTCGGTCCCAGCTGCCTTCGCTGCCTCTCTCCGTGGTTGTTGTGTAAATACAGCAAAGCCTGCTTGTGTCTTTACTCATCGTTGTCATGGTTAATGTTTGTTTGTGTTATTAGGTACAGTCCAATGAATGCATTTTATATTCCTGTGTCTCCTCAGTCCTCTACACTTTTCTCTTTCTGCAGCCCTTACCTCCAGATTAACTGTTTGTTCAAAAAAAATACAAAAAATAACTAAAAGTGCCAGACCAGCTACATGAACCCCGTTACCATAGAGACGCTAGAGATAAACAACACACCGTATGAAAACAGGAGTTGGTAGCACAAGCAAGTACACAGCGCGTCCCCGTTTCCTCACTTGGAGGAAAAGTAGTTTGATCGGCAATGACATTGAATTTGAAGCGTCTGGGTGATGACATGCCGGCTGTTACCCAACAGCCTTCGATAGCAGACAGATCTCCGGTGTGGTTCGATACGCCGTCTCACATAAATCTGAACTCCTGACCTCGTGGACATTATGCTCCAGGGTGCTCCAGGGTGTATTCGGCAGCACTCCTTCCTCGGGGAGCTCATTTGGATGAATATTTTACCAACACTAATGCTTTCTCACAACTCGGTGCCTTAACTCCTGTGGTGAGACTGTTTAAAAGAAAACAGTAAAACTTGTCTTTTATTCTGAAAATTACACATAAATCAGGCAGCAGTTTGGCGTGTTAACTTGTTTATCTCACGTTATTCTATTCTCACCTTCTGCTTTGTCTTTTTTTTTTTGGCTCTGCCACCTATTTACTTGTTCTCAGTCTAATAATATCTTGCAGAAAGTTTGTGTCAGTTCTGCCTTCTTTACTTTGCCTCTTCAGCGTTCACACTCGATGCTGCTTTGGCAGTCGCCGCCTCTCTTTCCCTGCCCATTCATTATTCAAGGAGCAGTCGCTTGGATGTCCACAGATGTGGATCCAAAACTCCATCCTGAGATACCACATGCGGCACCGTAGAACGACTGGTACCATTAGTAACTGTCTCTATCATGTCAAGCTACAACAACACTTCACCTACCGCTGGCGGTGATACCGGCTGGTGTTCCTGATGAGATGAGTGCATCCCTGTGAAGAGACGGTGCCAGCTCAGTCAGCATTCAGCCGTGATGTAGGGGAAGGTCGCCGATGTGGCGTTTGACTTGTTATGAATTTGTACTGACAGCAGGCGAGCAGCAGAGGCAGTGTTTGATCTGGGATGTACATGGATGTTTACTCAGCACGAGGACCTGAGGCAGACGGGCAGACAGGCAGACGGGCAGACAGGCAGGCGGGCAGGCAGACAGGCAGGCGGGCAGACAGGCGGGCGGGCATATGGGCGGACAGACAGGCAGACAGGCAGGCGGGCAGACAGGCGGGCGGGCATATGGGCGGACAGACAGGCAGACAAGCAGACGGGCAGGCAGACGGGCAGACAGACAGGCAGACGGGCAGGCAGGCAGATGGGCAGACAGACAGGCAGACGGGCAGGCAGGCAGACAGGCAGACAGACAGGCAGACGGGCAGACAGGCAGACGGGCAGGCAGGCAGACGGGCAGACAGGCAGACAGGCGGGTGGGCAGACGGGCAGACAGACAGGTGGGCAGACGGGCAGACAGACGGGCAGGCAGGCAGGCGGGCAGGAGGGAGGGAGGAGCAGGGTGAGCTCAGTTCGGTGTGCGTTGATGTTACTGCAGGCAGGAAGATGGCCGCTGCCACCCGAAGAGCTGCCGTCTCACGGCTGGCTGAAGGCACGATGAGGTAGAGTCGGTGAAAGTTGGTGTGACAAACATATAAAGCGAGAGATGCAGCATTACATAGGGCAGGCTAAGAATGATTTCATAATCAAATAAACATCATTTATTTACTTAATCTTTTCTTACAATTTTGTAGACTAATATAGACATTTACCCTTCACGATTTTCAAATTGACTTACTACTAATCCTCATTTAACTGAAACCAGAGAATGAATTGAGAACTGTAACAAAAGATGATCAAAATAATTCAAATTTTTTTTATGATCTGCTAATGAATTTATTGACCAAATATTGCAGCTTTAAACTGTTAAGTCTTCGTAATGTCAGACGACAATTAAAAAAGAAAACATCGTTGTTTCTTGATGTGAAGTAGTGTTCAAATGCTTTTTACCTCTTTAGATCAACATCAGATCTGCTTCTAAAAATACAACTTCCTCATTCCACTGAATGAAGTCAGTGTTGGCAGAGTGCAGCTGCTGATGCAGACGTGGGAACATTTCAGTTTCATAGGAAAAAGGAAAAAAAGACACAAGCAATAAATGAAATTAATGGATCACAAATAGTAATAAATAACCGACATGAAAATAAACTCGGCCGGCCGTGTCTATTGACCATCGAGCTGAAACAAATGCAGTGGAAAGGTTAGGTTGTAATCGGCTTTCCTGGAGACTGTAGCGGAGAGGTGTTGATTCAACTTCATGGTCATTTTAAAAGCTGCTGTGTTGTGGAATTAAACTGCATTTTTACTGACAGACTCTTATTATGTTCTCCCTGCTTGTTCCATCAGTGAGCGGAGAGATAATAATGCAGCGCTGATGCCCTGATAATGTAAGAAATGACTGCAGACAACATTCGGCTCTGTCATCAAATTAGCACCGTTGTTAACCGCGGACTGCCGATTACAGATGCAGCTTTCGTACGTTATCACACCTGTCAATCAGCCTGTGAGCTACACCTCAGATGTTTACAGCGCCATGGGAAAAATAAGGATGAAAGAAATGAAGATATTTGAAAACTAAAAAGAAAACTATAGAAGATCTGAATATAAATGGGGAAAACGTGGACTTACAGGCTTCCCACCTGTTGCAGGACTCATCGGGGGGCTGAATGTTTGAGGCTGCCAGACTCCCTGATGGACGATGGCGTTGCTCACTATCATAACCCGACCGCACTCTTCAATCAGCACAAAGTCTGCAGGCACTTTTGTCTGGAGATAAATCCAATGACGTTTATTTATTTCAGATGGCTCACTGCTGACAAAAAGAGAGAAATGCAGCATTACTCTCAAGTTGAAACTGCACTGCTGAACTGTAATTACATTTTGTTATGCTTGCGTTCATGCAGGTCAGAATCTGTGTAATTTATCATACATTTATTTGTTCTTTCTGACAGTATGCCACCATTTGAGTGCCTTAGCTATTACAACAAGAGCGATGGCCAATGAGATGGTCTGGCATGTATATAGTTTCAAAATAGATGATAGAAATGTCATTTTGTGCATTTGTTTTTTCCCCGATGGAACAAAAACATATTGGACCGTGACCCAAAGACCCAGACACATACACAACCCTGAATTTGGTGTAGCGTTACCCCCTCGGTGTCAGACATGTCCCCCTGCCTCTGTCCCGTGGGTCATACGCTCAGTGAAGTCAGTAAAGCTCATCAGATTTAATGAAACATTAAATTGCACCAATTTTCCGGCAAAAATCAGAGAGCCAATTGCAGAAAGTGTACTGCAGTGAGACGGGAAGAAAGACCGAGGGAAGGCTGCCTTTCATTTTCATGCTTTTAGTGTGCGCACATGAATTAATGTAGGACAGTGTAGTCGCACATTGTTTCCTATTTCTGCTAATATTTTCCATCCTAAATATGAAGTGATGTGGAGGCATGTTGGAGATGATTTAAAGTAATCAGTGTTCTGTGCTGGAAAAAAAAAAGTATTTCATCTCAGCAGGAGACAAGAGACATGGCCAGACGGAAATGAGCACAACTAATGCATTGCAATCTATTTAAATTTTTTTTTTTTTTTATGTACTATGAAAAGCCCTGGCGAGATCCCGTTTTCTCTCACAGATCTGTCTGAAATCCTGTTTTAAAAAAAAGAAATGTCCAGGTGCTACAGAAGATGAGCACATGCTGATCGATTGGCCTGCACCAGACTGAAATCTGTGTAACATGCAATAAACTATTCTGTTTTTCACAGCATATTTGATGCTTTATAGTTTAAATCTCAGCATGTTTTGGCTGCAACTAACAAATATTTCCATTATCGATTACTCTACTGATTATTTTGTGGATTATTAATCTTGCTTATAAAGAAATGTGGAAAAAGGCGTGACAGTGTCACATTTTTCTGTTGTGGTCCGGCGTGTCTATTTCACGCTTTGCCGTGATGCTGACATATCCGTTATGAAGAATCTTGGCGAATCTTGTTGCACATGTAGCGAAAGATCATTAAACTGCAAGAGGAAAATCCACAGGTCACTCAGTCAATCAATCAATGATTAACTGACTGACAGTGAATTTGTAAAGTTTAGTAACTGAGTTCGTCTCAGCCGAGCTTTGTCATTGTACTGATTGTGTTATTGTGCAGCAGCTAAGAATGATAAAATCTGAAGGAGTTCTCGAGCAGTTGCCAATTATTTAGATTGTTAAACTCGACACACGTCAGTCACTGAAGCGTAATCATTTTTTGCTGCCTGTCATGCAATTGCCAAGTGAGGCTGGTTCATTTTCTGATTAGTAAAAACAATAAAACCCTCAAGGACATTTTCTCCTGACTGAAACCTTGATCAACAGCAACATTCACTGTCCAAATGCTGACGAACGTCTTTGGCAAGAATCTCTGGTGTCTAATGTCCAAATAAAAGTGGAGGTGATTTTCAGCAGAGTCATCAATTCATCTCCAGACAGACTAACAAGACTGGAAGTGCACATAAACGTTAAAACGATAAAAAGTTCAAAGAAAACACCAATATTTCTTTTGTCCTTATGTTTTTTTGTCATCTGCTGTGAATCACAAGGACGTTTTGGACGCAGTTAATTTCTGTCACTTTTAATGTCTTGTTCTGCAGTCGTACAAAACAAAGAATCTGCACCAGCGCAGTTAATCAGCTGAAAATTAGCTTTTTATTCCGTGAAAACAAAATGACAAACAGGTGGAAAATATGATGGATGATGATTGCAACTTAATTACAGGGAAATAATGCAATCAACTTTTCATTTTAATTTAAAAGTAAACATTGAAATCCCCCCCTCCCCCCAACACCCATAAAAATTCTAAAAACACAGGCATGCTATTATTTTTAGTAAATAAATAATGTATGATCTGCAGCTTATCTTGTGACTTGGTGACAGGACAGCTCTTCCAGTTGTGTGTGTGTGTGTGTGTGTGTGTGTGTGTGTGTGTGTGACCTGTAATTACACAAACTGCCTGGCTGACTCAAACTTCACCGTCATAACATCCTCGGCTAGAACGGATTAATCCAAGTGGGAAACACGCTACGCATGAAGTTCTATGTTTGTTTGTTGTGTTTTTGCTGCTAGAAATGCCAGACGGGTTTTGAAGGAATTGACTTTTTCGCCTCAGTGACGCACATCCTTTAATATTCTGATTCAACTCTCCAGTGTTAAACAAAGTACAGGAAGAGAGAGGAATATATGGAGCACAGTTTTCCTGTTTTTTTTTTGCTCATGTAAAACAGCAACAAATGGATTTCAGGCAGATGAAGGTATGAAATGGAAAATAGAGTAAAATATTCATTACTTTAAATAAATAATAGAAAATGAAATAAAACACGATAAGAAGCTTCTCTCTATGCTGTCTTGTATGATGTGTTAACTGGCAGTCATTACAACAAAACAAAACAACTGAATATCTTCTTTTTATCAGGTCAACCTGGTGTCCAGCTGCCACTGCTGTATTTTTTGCACTGCACCGTCCAAGTCATGTTGTTTTGGCAGCTGTTTGATTTGGTTTTCTTTTCATTATTGGAGTTTTTTCTCTGCTTAGCCACGGTGGCTAATGGCTTCTCATTTTGGCACGATCGTATTACTTCTTCTTTGTGGACTGTCCACAAAAACCACGTTACGTGTTTTTCTTCATATAAAAACCCACTCAACAGTTAAGATTCATGGAAAAGAGGACATCTGTGCCTCTAGACATCCAAAATGCAAAAAAATGGACAATTTGTGGGCACCCTTGAGTGGATAACAGGTGGACTGTTTTCATAAACTTTACAGTTCAGTGAATATTTTGTGGTCCCGGTTTTCAGTCCAGTTCAGGATGTTTTTGGTCCTCGCCGACTGCACGATGTCCTTTGCGTTGTCAGTGGTGACGGGATGGTGCCGTTACCCCTCACCGGTTTGCAGTCTGTCACTCCCTGCTTGTGTCGGTGCATTCGAGAGGTGCTCGTAAAGGGGGAGTGTCTGCAGAGTGGCGCTTTTCCTGTCCCGCTCCGAAGTGATGAACTGTGCGGTCACAGTTGGATAACTTTCAGTAGCTGAGGAGTCCATCCATCCGGAGGAAGACCGATGTCGGACAATTCTTTGGCAATTCCTTGTCGTGTGTGTTCGTAAATTTTGGGAATTGCTGCGCTGCTGAAGTGTCGGGAGGTGATATTACTGTTCTTTATTTATATATATATATATCTCATGCACTTTAATCACGCACTGAATTCCTGCATTCACAACAGCTACACAGAGCTGCATGTCTTCAGCAAGAAACACGTCCCAATGCTTCAGTTATGGATGTTGTGCTCGCACAAACTCAATATTTTATCCACCATTTTTTTTCATAGGAAACATGAAATGCATCTTTGTTGTTCACCAGATGTTTGTTTTTTGCCAAACATTGTTTTTCCAGCTGCGAGTCATTGAGTAACTGTTGTTGGACTTTTCTACGCCTCCCTCGGTTGGTCTCTCCGACGCTTGTCACGCCTTCATTTCTTTGCCCTCTTCACCCCTCTTCGCTCCTCTTCGCTCCTCTTCGCCTCCCTTTGCTCCTCTTCACTCCTCTTCACCCCTCCTCACCCTCATGCAGTAAACTCCTCCTCTTCTCCTGTGCTCTGTGAGCCCTGAAGCTGTGATAGCGGCTGAGATGGAGGATGAGGTTGCTGTAATCAGGGTGCCGTGGACTCGTCCATATCTCGTAGCCTCGGGTTGGACAGCATTAGTAAAGCAGGAACAAGCACCGTCCCCTCGGCTTTACATTGATGCCGTTGTACTTGTAAGTTGCCCTTCTTACAACGGCTCTTCTCTGCAGCACCGCAGTCTCTCGAAGCCATTGATATTCTTACCGTGATCAGATCTGCTCCCCTGTACAGAGCTCCAAACCCGGCACTGTGTGCATAAATACAAATGAGTATATGACAGAGCTACAGGCTGACTGACAGGACAAGAGTCATATCTGTTCTGTGTTGGTTCAGAGAGAAGAATGTTTCTGAACATGCACACTTCTATAGTCTGGTTTCACTGGAAGTGCAGTATCTCCTTTATAAGCATACAGTTGAAACCAGAAGTTTACATACACTGTGCAAAAAGACACACAACACTTTTTTTCTCACTGTCTGAAGTTAAATCAGACTAAACCTCTCCTGTTTCAGGTCCGTTAGGATTACCAACATTATTTAACTTTTGCTAAATGTCACAATAATGAGAAAGAGAATATTTTAGAGAATTTTTCATTACTTTCTTCAAGGTCAAAAGTTTACATCCAGTTCCTTAGTATTTAGTAGCGTTGCCTTTGAACTGCATGACTTGGGTCAAGCATTTTGGGTATCCTTCCACAAGCTTCCTACAGTACTCTGATGGAATTCTGGCCCATTCCTCCGGACAGAACTGGTGGAACTGAGTCAGGTTTGTTGGCCGCCTCGCTCGCACACGCATTTTCAGATCTGACCACAAATTTTCGATGGGATTCAGGTCAGGGCTTTGTGATGGCCACTCCAAGACATTGACTTTGTTGTCCTCAAGCCACTTTTTAACTATTTGGCAGTATGCTTCGGGTCATTGTCCATTTGGAAGACCCATTTGCGCCCAAGTTTTAGCTTCCTGGCTGATGTCCTGAGATGTTTCCTTAATATTTCCAGGTAATGTTCTTTCTTCATGATGCCGTCTATTTTATGAAGAGCTCCAGTTCCTGCTGCAGCAAAACAGCCCCACAACATGATGCTGCCACCTCCATGCTTCACAGTTGGGATGGTGTTTTCAGGTCTACAAGCTTCCCCCTTTTTCCTCCAAATGTAACGGTGGTCATTATCGCCAAACAGCTCCACTTTAGTTTCATCAGACCACAGGACATGTCTCCAGAAGTTAAGGTCTTTGTCTTGGTGTCTTTTTGCAAACTGTAATCTGGCTTTTCTATGTTTCTTTAGGAGAAATGGCTTCCTTCTTGCTGAGTAGCCTTTCAGCCCATGTCGGTGCAGGACTCGTTTTACTGTGGATAATGACACTTTCTTACCAGCTTCAGCCATCATCTTCACAAGGTCTTTAGCTTTTGTTCTGGGGTTGATTTGCACATGTCGGACCAAAACACATTCATCTCTGGGACACAGAGCCCGTCTCCTTCCTGAGCGGTGTGATGGCTGGACATTCCCATGTTTATACTTGCGTATAATTGTTTGCACAGATGAACGTGGCACCTTCAAGCGTCTGGAAATTGCACTCAAGGATGAACCAGACTTGTGGAGCTCCACGATTCTCTCCCTGATTTCTTGGCTGATTTCTTTTGACTTTCCCATGATTTCAAACAAGGAAGCAGAGTGTTTGAGGTGTGGCCTTAAAATACATCCCCAGGTGTGCCTTCAATTAACTCACATGTTGTCAGTTAACCTATCAGGAGCTTCAAAAGCCATGACATCATCATCTGGGCTTGCCCACGTTGTTTAAAGACATAGTACTTTTGGTGTATGTAAACTTTTGACCTCAAAGAAAGTAATATAAAATTCTCTAAGAAATTCTCTTTCTCTCATTATTGTGACATTTAGCAAAAGTTAAATAATGTTGGTAATCCTAACGGACCTGAAACAGGAGAGGTTTAGTCTGATTTAACTTCAGACAGTGAGAAAAAAAGTGTTATGTGTCTTTTTGCACAGTGTATGTAAACTTCTGGTTTCAACTGTACCTGTCACGTCATTTTCACTTCAAGAAAAGTATAATCTTCCCACACAATTAATGACAATTCATCTCTTGGTTGTCACAAATAATTACAATGTGTTTTCTTTAAAATCCAATGAGAAATAATTTATATATAAATAAAACCCAGCGTGGATCTAACAGGCGATCATACGAACTCAGAACCTTGGTGCTACGAGGAAGTCCTGTAATGAATGACATTGTACAGCAGTAATAAAGAAAAGCAGCGTATCCGTCCCTCCAGCCCTTCTGGGGAAGCAGATGCTATGGTACAGCGACTACAACTCACACTCTTCAATGTTTCTGATCTCGGAGGCGAGTATCATGTGGATATACATGTAGGATTCATTGTGTGGATCACAAGGCGTAACCGAATGTTGCATCCTGAAGTCTTCTGACCCTGCACTCCTCCCTATCTATGCAGCCTAGACATATAGATTTGTTTTCACATGCACAGGGATTTTGATGAAGGAAAAACATTAAAGAAAAATCTTTATTGAGCAGCACAGTTCAAAATCTCTTCACTCTTCTTCTTGTTTGCACCTTTTTTTGTTGGGAATTAGACAAACCCACCCGTCAGCAGGGAGTATGGCTGATTGATACGCTTTCTTTGCATGTTTTGTCATTCAAAGAGATGATCAATAGGACAGAAACCACAAATTAATCTAATTTTAGACGGCAGTATGTGAGTGGAATGCTGAAGGATCCGGCTTTCTCATGCAAATAGCGATAATAATTATTCCCTAAGTGCCTTCTCCGCTCACCCCAAATAGATTCTAGTCAGTCAAAGAATCAACCAGCTTTAGGCAACACAGAGATAAAATTGAAGACATGAGCATCCAGAGACAATTAGAAAGCCCGGATATGAAAAAAAATAGGCATTTCCAGTGTCTGGTAAGTCCACGCTCTCTCTTTATGTCTCTAGGGTGTCAAAACTTGCAGAAAAAAAATAGAAAAAAGGAAATGAGAGACTGTCATTAAGGATGACAGCTTGACTCTGACACCCTGAGTGTGCGGAGGAGATGGAGGCAGCGATAGACATTATTACAGCGGATCACAGGGAAACTGGTAGAGAACATCAACATGGTGGGAACAGATAGAGCAGATAGATGGAAAGAGGGAGGCAGAGCATCAAAGAGACGGCTGTCACCACATATCGGTGACCAAATACACTGAGAGCGAGATGGGCCTCGGGGCCAAGAGAGAAATGTCTGTAAGAGCTCCCTGCTGAGGCTCAGGGTCCGGATGGAGGGACTCGGGTGGTGGTGATGAGCCCGTCCTCCCTCCGCCTCCTCCTCTCTGCAAATGTAGCCATGCACCGCACGGTAGGCCAAATGATGACACCTCTCACATCGGGCCACGCACTGCTCCATTTACTGTTCTCGGAGCTGGAGATGACTTATTTTAACTCACTGCAAGTTAAAGTTAAAGTGGGAAATGTGATGCAGTTTCAGATGAATTCCAGCGTGTGGATGTAAATTGATTCTCCTGAGCACCTTTGTAAATGCTTGTGTGCACAAGTGTGCTTTTGTTTGCACAATGATGAGTGGAGCATCATTTATCTTTCTCCAAACTTGGAGTAGGTGGTTATGAGCTCAGGGAGCCGGAGGATCGGTGGAAGGATTTTGTTTTCTATGCAGACTTTATTGGACACATTGGTTTGAAGAAGTATAGATGCAGTTACCTTGGACATCATGGGGAGCAGATGGAAAAAAAATACCAACAAAATGCTGACAGATTTCAGCAACGGTCGGTAGGTTTGTTTACCTGATGTTCTTATCTTTGCAGAGAGAACTCTGCTGATTTTCACACATGAACATCAGTTTACTTGGAATTGGGAGCACCGTGAGATCAGTCTTCAGAGGATCTCGGGGAGAAAATTACCACCAATTTCTTGGCTTGGAGGCTACAAATGTATGATAGAAAGCCGGCATGTGGAGTTTAATAATTATGGGCATCGACGGGAGGATTTGTGAGAGATGTTGGCGAGGTGTTATTATAGGAAAAGTAGAAACCCGGTGTTAAAGAGCTTGATCTACATACTATATACTAAAAAGTCAGGATATTCTTTGTGAATTCTGGATGTGGGTGGTCATAAATAAATAGATCCCAGAGCTCCAACAAAGCCCTGAAGAAGCCCACTGGTTAGGATCTGTCTTTCTGCATCATCATTATGTTGCATGTTGGGTTGCCTGCAAAGCTCATGACCTGCTGTACAATCATTCTCACACACAATAAGTGTGCGAATTCTGAGAAGTTGCAGCCTCTGTTATAGAGAGGAAAGTGTTTTGCAGTCAGTATATTCAAGGGGTAAAGACAACGGTAGTGAGTTCTCCTGCTAAAGAACTGCAGACGAAGGCAGCGCTGCGGGTGAAACAGTAACAGGAATGGGGAGAGGGCCGCCGGAGTTAAAAGCTTTGATGGCATCGGTTGGTTTCAAGGACGAGTACACAGGAATGCTTTTAAACGCTGGTCCCTATGGGAAGAAAAACAGAAATTTTATTAAATCAAATTAAGTGGCCTGCAGAATGAGCCAAGACTTAAAATGTCTGTCCAAAGAGCTTTGTAATTTTTCTGTCTGTGTATGTACCAATGTCTAACCTTGTTTAAGGTCTTGTTTTTTTCCTTTCATTTGCCGGCATCCATATTGCTGAAGACTGAAGTGTTTTTATTCGTTGCTGTTTTTTGAGTTGATGGTCTGAAACCGAATCGCTGCCAGTATCATCCAACTGTTTCTAAAACCAGCAGTCCCAACTTGTGCCATGTAGAAAAAGGGGCGAGTTTCTGCAGATTTGACTTTTGCATTGTATGCAGCCGATTATTTGAGAAAATACTGTGTGGATCAGACCAGTCGTGTCTAAATACAGCAACAGCAGAAATGTTAAAAATGATCGAATACAGGAAATAAGCTTTTTACCGTGAGCCTACTGTGCTTCCCCTGGGATGTTGTTTTGTGGAGGACCGGGCAGCTTTGGCCCTGCAGGGTTCTGGAGGCCGACACAGAAACTCACTGCTTACAGGACAAAGTTCAACCAGGTTCATTCAGCCTTTGTACCTATTTGATGCTGCAGCTCCACACGGACCGAGTGGACATGAAACAATCGTTCTGGACTATTGCCGTCTCACTAAAATAATCATGTGGCAAGCAGAACAGAAATTATGCTGACGATGATGTGTTGAATACATGAAATACAAATTCATGCACGAGTTACATTTTAAGTAATTTTTGTAAAGCTACGATCTCATTAGCATTGTGTTAAATAGCCTTTTTTCCACTTTCCACCCACTTTTACTACAAACAGACTCGAGCGAGTGTGAGAACAGAAGTCATGCTAGCCAGTCCAGCAATAAATACAGCAAGTATCATATTTCTCTCCCTGATGTATGTTTTTCTCATTGAGTCACTGGCACAATTTATGCACCGGCCCACCGGGAAAGATTCGCAGTTCTCCCGATGGCAGCTTCCCCATCGCTTGTGTTCATTTCCTTGTGGGCGTGCGCCAAGCTCTCCTTTGTTTCATCCCCAGTCAGCTGTAGAAAGTGTAATTCGTTGTGAATGTTAATGAGGGAAATTTCAGCAGCTCATAATTCCTGTGGTGGAAACACCGGGCTTAAATGCACTGCATTCCTCTTTATGCTTTTCCTATATAGGGACTGTGAATATTGCTTTTCATCATTGGGGTTGTCATCCTACTTTAAAAGCCACGAACTGATATAATACATTAATAATGTATCGGAGGCTGATGTGAAAACAATATCACGAGGTTGATTGTGGTGATGAAACTACAAAGAACGATCACCTGAGCTTAGTAGAGCTTTAAAAAACAGCAGACATATGGTTGGAGAACATCGCAGAACAGAGACCGATTTCCCTCAGGAGACGGGAGACAGCTCGTAGTGTCCTAAAAACAGAGGAAATATTAGACTTGCATTTCCCAGCTGCATTTCAAAGCTTTCAACACTGAAACACTTTGATGTGTTGATGCGGAGGTTCACAACTTGTTTCGGTTTCCCTCAAGTGGCCAAAAGATGAGCTATTGCAGGTGGAACATGAGAAGTTTTGGCATTTATCGGTGGTTTTTCCACCTTTCAGCTACGACCCTGTTCATCATCTAGCAATGTTCATCTCGTCGTTGCGGTCGCTTTTTCATCAGTTGTCTTCATGTTGATTGTAAACTTGTACCTTACAAGTCAACATTCTTGTATTACAAGTTCATAAAAACGCCGTTTCAGCCCGGCATTTATCTAGGCCAACGCTGTAATATCAAAAATAACTTCCTTTCCCCAAAGTAATTCTTCCAGGGAAAACCGCATGACAAGTGATGATGGGCTGTTACCAAATGCAGTGTCCCTCTTGTCTTCCTTTTAAAGATTAATAACTGTGTCCTGATCTTTGAGTGCAGCAACAAATGCCTATTTTTGGAAATCTGCATCAAAAGTGCCAAAAAAAAACCACAAAGTTGATGGCAATTAAATTTTAGTGCTCAAGATCACATCATCTTCGTTGTGATGTCGTCGTGTCCGATCACACAATTAAGAGCAGCTGAGGCTCCTCCCCCTAGCTCTCAGTTAACCGCAGTCTAAAGTCATTATCATGCATCCGTATGATCACTACATTTACATTATGTCGGTTCCAGACTTCTTACTTAACGTTGCTTCATTCACTTCAGTACATTTATCTGCATGCCTGTTTATGCTTCGTTGAAAGGTAAAAACTTGACCTTGTGTCCCACTCGGTAACAATTTATATGAGCATTGGCAAAGTTTATTGTTGTTGTTTATTGCATATAATAAATATCTCACTCTGTGGTGAAAGCAGAATAAGAATCATTTTGTTGAAAACTTTAGATTCTAGTTGGTAGTGCTTGCAGATGTGTAAATATGACAACAAACTGCAGCTGAACAACAATAAATATCTGTTAGCATTCTGTTTACTTTAAAAGGAAATGCTGACATCTTTTACTAATCCAATTAAAAAACAAAAAAACAACAACCACAGCCTCTCCTCATGTAACTCATCCCGCCGCATCGTGACAATCAGCGGAGATGTGACTAAACGTTGAACTGACCTGTTGAGACTCGGCGACGTGTTGCGCGGATCGATCCTGGTCGTCCGCGTGGTTATCTCATCGGTGGCGACGCAGCAGCGAGATAATGATGAGCAGACCGAAGAGACACACCAGCGGTCAGTCTCAGGCCCCAGCTGGGTCTGTTGCTGAGCAGTAAGCTACAGCCACGTCCCATTTCTTTTTATGTCTTTTCTTTTCCACCTCGCTCTCCCCGTCTGCATCTCCCCGTTTACCCTCGGTGTGTGTTTTCTGGTCGTAGTTAATCACTGTACTGAATGGTGACCTGGAGGTGTGTACGAGCATCCACCCATAGCTTTCAAGCACTGATGCCTTCCTAGTAATTATGGACCTGCATCATAAGGTCGGTTGTTTTGGTGCAAGATGCAGTACACAGGCAGAATCTCATTTTAGCACAACAGCAATGCACCTCTAAGCACAAATTATTGATAGTCAAATTAAAACAGCATTTTGAGAATGAAACGTGCAAATATCTGCACTCTTCTCTGCATGTTGTAAATAGTTGCACAGCTAATGTGATGGAGTTGCATTAGTGGCAGTCTTGTGTGAGTGGAGCAACACTTTAGATGGAGAGGTAGTAAATATGGACTCTGAAGCATCGGTATGTAAATGAACTATGTTTATGAAGTGCAGTAATTATCAGCTGCTGCTGCTCGTTGGATGTTTCAGAAGTTATTTATTGTGTTGAAACTTTTGCCTTTTCTTGGGAGCGGGGACAGACACAGTGACTCCTTAATGTTTCAGATTGTTGTTTTCCAACACAGCACCACTCCTGTAGAACATTGCATAATGCATAATACACAACCCGCAAAAATACAATCTCTGATTCACTGGCACATTACAGCAGGCAGAAGAGAGTTAATTTCCTGAAAGGTTTTTCTTTTTCACACCTCAGTAAAATAACAAAAACAGAGGCGACAGATCAGATGATATACTGTCTGAGAGCTTGTGTGCGCTGTCGCCAAAGTTTGATAAAAAATATACAGATTTCCATATTTTCTAATGCCCTGTGCTGTCAGAGTGGTTATCGCTGCTGAAAGCAGCTGGGTGAAAACGTATTGATTGAAAATGTCAGTAAAGATACGGTGTAAGAATGATGAAAACATCCAGGCAGAGAACTGACGGACTTATCTTTCATGTTCTCACCCACTCTATTTGTGTTGCACCTAAGTCTTAGAAAATCAGAAAAGCTTGTCCCCCTTTTATTTTTTAATGATCGACCTTTTCAGTATCCTTAGCAACCGCATCCATTTTTATGATCTCCCATCGCATTTCTGTCCAGTCTTTTTTTTGTTGGTTTTTTAGTTCAGGTACACAAGTTGGACAGTTGGACATGTTTGTCAGGAGATGTGATAAGAAATTCGCCGACAACCAGGATCGGGCTGAAAACAGCTGAAACACATCGATGTGGAAAGTTTAAAAAGGGTCAAGGGATGGTGGCGCAATGATCTGACAGAGCTGTGAGCATCTTGTATGCAACATTACTCCCCTAATAGGCACCCTTTAATCTTTAAAGTACTCATTACAGAGCAAGGCGTTGTTGCCAAATATGTCACTTATCATTATGCAAAAATGTAAACACAATGACGATGAGGCATTCGAGTGTCCACTCACTGTGGAGTGTTTATTGTGCAGTCAGTTGTAGATTAGCAAACAAGGGAAATCCGGCAACCGCAGGGAGGGGTGCAGGTGGGATGGGGTGGGGTGGAGTGGGGGTTGGGGGAGAGAAAGAGCGGGGGGGGGGGGGTTAAACTAGGACCGTTTCTGTTTGGTGCTTTTGATGCTAACCCTCGCTGGCCGGACTCTCTTTGGATAGAAGTTGGGTGATTTTTCCCATCGTGTGTGTGTGAGAGAGAGAGTGTGAGAGTGAGAAAGAGTGAGAGCGAGTGAGAGAGAATGAGAGTGTGAGAGAGAGTGAGAGTGTGAGAGAGAGTGAGAGTGTGAGAGAGAGCGAGAGTGTGAGAGAGTGTGTGAGTGAGAGTGAGTGAGAGAGAGAGTGAGAGTGTGAAAGAATGAGAGTGTGAGAGAGAGTGAGTGAGAGTGTGTGTGAGAGAGAGTGAGAGAGTGAGAGTGTGTGAGTGTGTGAGAGAGTGTGAGAGAGTGAGAATGTGTGTGAGAGAGAGAGAGTGTGAGAGAGAGTGAGAGAGTGAGAGAGAGTGAGTGTGTGCGAGAGTGAGAGAGAGTGTGAGAGAGTGAGAGAGTGTGAGAGTGAGAAAGAGTGAGAGCGAGTGAGAGAGAATGAGAGTGTGAGAGAGAGAGTGAGAGTGTGAGAGAGAGTGAGAGAGTGAGAGTGTGTGAGTGTGTGAGAGAGTGTGAGAGAGTGAGAGAGTGAGAGAGTGAGAGAGAGTGAGTGTGTGCGAGAGTGTGTGAGTGAGAGTGAGTGAGTGAGAGAGAGAGTGAGAGTGTGAAAGAATGAGAGTGTGAGAGAGAGTGAGTGAGAGTGTGTGAGAGAGAGTGAGAGAGTGAGAGTGTGTGAGTGTGTGAGAGAGTGAGAGAGTGAGAATGTGTGTGAGAGAGAGTGTGAGAGTGTGAGAGAGAGTGAGTGAGAGTGTGTGAGAGAGAGTGAGAGAGTGAGAATGTGTGAGAGAGTGAGAGAGTGAGAGAGAGAGATGTGTGTGAGAGAGTGAGAGAGAGTGAGTGTGTCTGAGAGTGAGAGAGAGAGAGAGAGAGTGTGAGAGAGTGAGAGAGTGAGAGAGAGAGAGTGTGAGAGAGTGTGTGAGAGAGAGTGAGTGAGAGAGAGAGTGAGAGAGAGAGAGTGAGAGAGAGAGAGAGAGTGTGTGAGAGAGAGAGAGAGTGAGAGAGAGAGTGTGAGAGAGAGTGAGAGAGTGAGAGAGAGAGAGTGTGAGAGAGTGAGAGTGAGAGAGAGTGAGAGAGAGTGAGAGTGTGAGAGAGTGAGAGTGTGAGAGAGTGAGAGAGTGTGAGAGAGAGTGTGAGTGAGAGAGAGTGAGTGAGTGAGTGTGTGTGTGTGTGTGTGAGAGAGTGAGTGAGAGTGTGTGTGTGTGAGTGAGAGTGAGAGAGCGTGAGTGAGAGTGTGTGTGAGAGAGAGAGAGAGTGTGTGTGAGTGTGTGTATGTCTGAGTGTGTGTGAGTGAGAGTGTGTGTGTGTGAGTGAGAGAGTGCGAGACAGAGAGAGAGAGCGTGAGAGTGTGTGTGAGACAAACGGACAAAAACAAAGTCAGCAACAGTGTATCACATTACCAACACACATCCATGAACCAGGTATGATGTCATAGAGTTGGGACAGTCGCCCAAATATGGTCACCACTGGCTCCAAACCTCTCGGGACCAGCAAGACCGAACTGAAGGCTTCATAACGGGTCATTACAACGCTTGTTAAGCACGTAAATATCCATCATTGCAGTCTGTAAAGAGTATCGTGCATAAGCGCACATCTTTCCTTTGTTTTCCATCTTGAACATTTCCACTAGTCTGGCAGACGTTACTGTATCTTGGGTATCTGATATTCTCTGTTTTACTTCCTCCATTTCCACCTCCTTCGTGCTCTCAGGTTTTACAATCTGATCCATTTCCATTTCTCCTTCACTGATCTCGTATCTCCCTCCAATCATAGATAGCGTTTCTCTGCGCTCACATTCTCACCCTCTTCCACCCGTGATTGGCCAGCTGTGCAGAGGTTAAAGAGGACCAAGACATTTATCTCTCTCTCTTTTTTTTATTAATTAAACTGGCCATTTGAAACACCCATCATGTGTCCGATCCTGTAAAAGGGTTTTTTCTGAATCTCATTGGTATAATCAGATGATGAGGTGATAAGAGCAAATGTTGTTTGATTTTAAAGTTGATGATCAACACCGCATGAGTCAGTGTCTATTTATTCAGTAAAGAATAGTAATCTTAATCTAATAATGTCAATAATCTACGTTTATTTTAAACACATTTCCTTGCAAATTGCTGCCACTGTGCGTTACTGATTGATATAAATGGAGCAGTAATTCCACCTACGCTCAAATTATAACAAGTATTAGCACAAGTCAGGTCTATTGAACTGATGGTATGGAACAGATTTGCGCTGCAATTTCCTTCAATTTGTGTTCACAGTCCGTGTCTGAAACAGCCGCTCATCATGCAGTCAGTAATGATTGCGTGTGATGTTCATGGTGAATCCTGGAAGAAGAGCTCAAAGGAAAAATCCAGGAAAGATAACAACATATGAATTTCAGTAAATTCAAACACCTTTAAACAAAAGCATTTAAACACAGAAGGGGGGGGAGGCAGAGCCGGGCTGGCTTATGACAGGCTGATAGCAGGCAGGGAAATCTGCAGGCCAGCAGACAAACACATGAAGTGATACTGGAGCACCAGGAAGCTCCATCACTCATGAAACAACAACCGTGAAGAGTTCAGCTCCAAAGAGAGGATGGAGAACTGGGATCATAGGAAACCATGAGGGAGACGGTGGAGGACCAGCTGGAGGTCTGAGGAGACACGATGACACGTCGGCTCAACAGCAGCATGTGGAGGGATTTATACACAGTATGCGATAACGCGAGAAACAAATACACAGAAATACTTCTTATTTTGAAGAATTTCCCATCAGTTGCTCGTTGAGTGTGTTGGTGATTTAAAAGCTCCAAAGGAAGTCGTTTCCTGAAACCACTGCGTGTGAAACACCGTTAATGGAGGCAAACCAGCCGGCACACCTGGACTTTATTACCTGTGGTTTCCAGACATCTCCGCCTGCAACCGATAATGATTTTTAAAGTAAAACCGACAGATGAAAATGCAACGATGCTTCGAAGAGATGGTCGGTTTGCTCGGTGCTTCACGCTGATCAGTGTGCTGATGTGGAAGGATGTACGCTAGCTGTTCCTGCCTGGTTTGGACCGCACCTCATCTTTATTTATGTTTTGAAGGAGTTCCACAGAACTTTCTGACGGCTGTAGTTGTCTTTGCATGTTTCCCGTGTTCGCACCGGGAAATCTAATACCGGGACCTTATTTAATGCGGCTGGCAGGCAGCTTTTAGGCGCATTACCGCCACCTTCTGACAGGAGTAACGCATTACAGCCAGGCCCCGGTAACAAACAGGGAAAATAAGGAAGAACAAAAGTCGCATGCACTAATCGAGTTTGGAGATTTAAATGACTATTTGAATATTTGAAATCCGTGACCCATCCCAAGTATAAAAACACAGACCAGATTGGCCAGCTCACGAAGAGGCAGAGTTAATCTGACCACATCGCTCAGGAAATGATCCGCCGTGCACATTGAAACGTTACTTTTCCAGCCTCACGGCAGATAAACGCTCTGCTCCAGGGTCCCGGTCAGAACAGCGTGTCAGCATTTCATGCTCATTTTATGATTTTATACGAGCTTTTCTCCCCGATAACTCCGAATGTCCTCTGTGAAAGACGCCTGTTGAGATAATGAGAGCGCTGATTAATAGCAGGTATAAATGAGGTCTGTGATAATCATCACTGAGGTTGGTGGAGTGCAATTATTCAGTGTTTGTACTGCAAGTGAGATGAGCCTTTCTTAATTAGAATTCCTTCAATATAATTACATAAATATACTTTTTTTGCGAGGTTAAGATTTTTTTTATTGGTCATTATTTAAAGTCCTCTTGTTAAACATAGCAGGGTATTAATTCTGACAGATGACGGAGATTTCATCAGCATTTTTTTTTAGTGCCACTGGATTGTTTATAATATATATTTAACGCTGATGATATTTCTGTATATATATATATAAATAGTTTCAATTTTGGTACGCTTTGTTGTCTTTCACAACCGACTCACTTCCTGTGAGGTGTTTAGGGAGCATTGGTAAATTGTAGCTACAGAAAATATTACACTCACCCTGTTTAACTGAATGAAAGCCAAAGATTTGCACCAGAATGCTATTTTTATTTAGGACTTTATAAAATAGGTATCGAATAAAGTATCGTTCATGAGCCGATTTTGAATTCCAGGTACGACACAGGTATTGAACATTTGTGACCGATACCCAGCCCGACTTCTGTTTCATTACTCTCTCAACCATTCATCAGAGCTTCCTTGCCTTCCTTGAACTGTCCTCGCCCGTTTCATTATGCCAGGTCTTTTGTGTCTCCTCTTGCTTCGATATATCAAATGAAACATATCAATACGTCTTTGAAACGCTGGAATTGGTCCTGACTGCCGGTGCCAATCTCATTACTACTTTAATCTAACTGGTGTGCCTGCACTTTAACTGTGAAACAGAATAACTTTATACACTGTACGCCATATTAACCTGGAAATTAAAATTTTTACTTGACTAAAAAAAACCTCTGCTTGACATAATTACTTCTAATCAGACAAACATCACACAGCATTAGATTACAATGTGGAGAAAATAGTCAGAAAGTAATGAAAATATGTGGCTGAAGACTGAATACATACATAAATAGTGGTGTCATGGTTGCCTGTCCTTCACATCTGTTGAACCCCACTGCTGCTTAAAGATCACTGGAATGACCAGCTGAGCTTTGGGAGGTCCTGATCTCCACAGTTTTCTAGAAACCGTCCAGCGGTCTCGTTCTCTCAGGTGATTTGTCTCAAGGCTGAAAGCCGACGCAGCAGCCGGGTTTGTCTGCCTGTATGGAAACGTCTGAATGAATCACGGGTTCAGGAGGAGGCGGAGGGTCGGCCAGGCCGACGCCGTGTGACAGGTGACAGATGGTATTGATGGACGGGGGATAAGGGCCCGACCGGATGGCTTCCCCATCTCCTTCTCTGCTGTTAGCTTCCCTCTGAGGATCGATCCAGGTCTGCAGTCTGACTGCAGCCAGCAGCAGTCGGCCATCCTTCAATGTCTGTCCTGGGCATGAGCCCGACGCCCGCTAATGTGATTCTCCTCCCTTCACCTGCACTCAACTTTTACTCCCTCAGTTTGGTTTGTTTGTGAATACAGTGTCTATAAAAAGCCAGTTGTTCTCCTCTTTAAGCCCCCGTTGAGTGACTTGTTAGTGACACTGTGATGAATTTAAACAGCTACAACAAAGAACCTGAAAACAGAAAAAGCGAGGATGACATCTGTGACTCTGCACGACGTTCACTCATGGAAACAACAGCAAAACGCCGTCCAGACAGATGCTCGTATCCAGCTGTTTCTAAGGATGCTTAGATAGTCACGGGGACCGACCGGTATTCTTTGTGTTGACTCCAAATCTGGGAATATGACAGATTATCACTTACTGGATTCAGATATCAATTGAAAATTTGTCAACAACATGCAACTATAACAATAACTCCAACTAAAAATACTTAAACAAGGTATAAAATACCAGCTTTCAGTGTTTAACAATGTTATACAAAGTATTTTGTCTGGTACCAAAATACTATTGGTTCTATTCTCAGCCCTGTTAGATCATTATTATAGTCTATATAAGTCTTAATAACAACTGTTTTACTTGGAGGGAAATTAGTCTGTTGTTCTGAAACACTATTTACCTTTTAAAGTTCAACTTGATTTTATCAGTTATAACATAATTATAATTAATGGGGGCAACAAAACAAAAGTAAAAATTGCTTTCCAGAATCTGCTTTAACACCAGCACAATCCGCAGGTCAACTTCTTATAACTATACTTTTCAATGTGTAGATTTACTATTAGAGATTATTTAATACGTTTTAAGTGCACTAAAAATAGTGGAGAGCATCTGACTGAACTGTGTACAGCGACCTGGAATATCTGATATCTGTCCTGCCTGACTTTGCGTTTCCATCTCTCACCATTTGATGCTTGTGTTGCAGTGTTTCCATGAAAGATGAATATGCATATCATTGGTATGCAGGATTAAAATACAGTCTGAGCTGCAATTAACTAGAATTATGTCACATCTAACAATTCACTCACTGATCTTCTCACTGGAAGTTAACCCAACAGATTCAACTCATTTATCATCAAAATTAAATAATTATGTGGCAGTATCATATTTAGTTCACAACTTTTCTCTCAGCCAGATGAAGGCAGCGTATTTCTCTCAAAATCAATTACTTTTGTAGGAATTCATTTGTGATTCTAATAATGATTGAATGGATAAAGAATAATTTTGTTTAAACAAAAGAAAAGAAAAGACGTCTCCCAGGGAGGATTTTTGAAGACTTGGTGTATGTATCCAGTGTTGAAGGTATTTTCTGATAATTTCAACCTTCTAATGTTTCGAATGACGTTCTCTCATGATGTTTTTGGATAAACAAGCGTAAGAAGCTTTTGTGTGGATTTTTTTGCATTTATTTTTTAAAGTAAAGGTAGTTTGAAGAAGCAGGATGAAACGACTCCCAAAAAGAAGAATACTTCTTTCAGCCCTTCGCGATTGATGAAACCACCTTCTCATTTCTATTTTTTTCTCTTCTTTCTCTTTGACACATCAACTCTGTGTCAGTTTCCAACTCTAACTGCATCTATTATTTACAGACTCTGAGCATCCTGAAGTTGCCTCCCCGAGGCCGTGTCTTAACGCCGAGCTCCAAGATGGATGCAGGTTGTGCCGTTAAGGAGTCGCTGCTACAGCGCAAAGGAATTGTCGTGTGGAGCCCCCCCCCCCCCCCCCGCCCCCATTTGCATTATGACCATAAATATGACTCCACCCCTACTGGGTTCAGTTGGTTGTTATCAACGACACATGTTGGAGAGTATCATCATGTATGTTAGCTAGCTAGCGACAAAGCTGCCTGTAACTTGTCATTTCAGCAACAAAATCAATGTACACTAGCCAAGATGTTGAGAGGGATATTTCTCTTGTCCCGTCTGAAAACCAGGACAGACAGCTGGAGAATTGAGTTGTGGTGAATCTGCATGTTTGCTGCTGAATGGACAAATATCGCATGAAAAATGGCACAAAGTTGGCTGATAATCAGAATTTTTCTGCTTGCTACTGCAGCTGCATGTTCCAAGTATTTCATTGTCGAAGAGAGATAATGGTGAGAAGAAGAATGGCATCTTCTTGCTTTGAAGATGAACAGTGTTTTCTGCCTGTCACACTCTGGGCAGGTAATGAATCAACTGTCTAGTTGAGGTGAAGCAGCAGACGACACAAACACGGCTTCCTATCAGTCTCCCACCTCCCTTCAGCTCGCTTCCTAGTGTGTGTGTGTGTGTGTGTGTGTGTGTGTGTGTGTGTGTGTGTGTGTGTGTGTGTGTGTGTGTGTGTGTGTGTGTGGTGTGTCTGCAGTGTTGGAAGTATCAGCCATTTTTGCAAAGTTGTGTTCGAGGAATTGTACTTCTCAGGTTTTTTTTTCTCTTTGTGTGCACTTCTTGCCTTAAGGCCTCTTTATTTATTTATTTATTTTTATTTTTTTTACTGTTTTATTAAAAGCACTTTCTAATCAAACAGCAGTTCTGCAGCTGCTGCGCTGCTCTTGGCGATCATTGGTTATTCCCTTTCCCTGGTCTTTATGGCGCGTAGTGTTGTTCATCCAGCGAGAGTGATGAGAATGATGGAGGAGGCAGAGGTCAAGATTCACAGCAGAGAGCCGAGCAGCATTTAACAAGGATGTGGGGACATAAGACGGAAGAGGAGGGTGAGGGAGTGAAACAGGTGGACTGAGGAGTCGGAGGGTGAGGTGGGGGTGGGGGGTGGAAGGAGGGCACTAAAGGTGGTGGTGCTCCCTCTAGCTCACCCCAGCTCATTAATTTTTCTCATTTAGTCAGAACAGTGGAGTGTGCAAACAAGATTGGGGGTCTTGCCTACTAATGAGGGAGGGAGGGAGGGGGAGGGAGTGTGTGTGTGTGTGTGTGTGTGTGTGTGTGTGTGTGTGTGTGTGTGTGTGTGTGTGTGTGTGTGTGTGTGTGAGATCTGTATCTGAGTATCTGAGAATACACAGTGATCACAATTTAGTGGTGGAAGACGGGTTGACGTCTGTCCGTCCGTCGGTCCATCTGTCTGTCTGTCCGTCCATCTGTCCGTCTGTCTGTCCGTCTGCCTGTCCGTTGGTCCATCTGTCCGTCCGTCTGTCCGCCTGTCCTCTGATCTGAAGACTGCAGTCTGAGCAGCTTCATTCATTGTCACTTTGTTTTTCTTGTTTTTTTCATCCCTTTGGTCCACCATGTCTTTGAAACTTGGATTTATAGTATGTTTCTGTTATGAAAAAGCAATATGTTGTGTGAGCAGCCGTGGAAGACTGGCAGCCGTATCTGATTGATCCCAGACGGTTTTAAAGGGCTTCTCCTTTTCGAAAGGAGCTCAGTTCGCTTCTCTTTGAGTTCACTCGCCGCCTTCAACCTACCGACCGCTCACGCTGGATCACTCACGGCTCTTCCTGAGATTCAGATGGCTGCT
The DNA here is from genome assembly GCF_029030835.1 of Brachyistius frenatus. NCBI lineage: Eukaryota > Metazoa > Chordata > Actinopteri > Embiotocidae > Brachyistius > Brachyistius frenatus. Next base: position 478,995 of record NW_027210753.1, read on the forward strand.
GATGGAAAATGAGGCCATTGATTACAACATGTACGGTTGGTCTGCATTCTGCCTGTTTCATTATTAACTGGTGTATCTCAGGGTTACGTGCTAGCTAAGTACCATGTGGTCCGTCCATGTGTGTGAGAGGGAAATTACTTTTCCAGTTTAATCATAGAGGACAGATTAACTGTACGAGGGTCTTATTGCTTGACCCTTGTTGATGGAGACGGAGTCAGAGTGAGACGGAGAGTGTTAATTCAGTTCTTGATTTAAAGTATTCAATGGAGCCGTTATTTTCAACAGGAGACATTTTAAACTGCCTTCCTGAGTTAAATATGAACGCCAATAAACGGCATCACGTTGAATTGGATCCCTGGCAGTCTGTCTACTGTCGCCATGTGAACATGCATCTACGCCTCTGAGGGTGAAAGTAGCACCAACTTATGTTTCCTCACACAATTTGTTATTGACTACTTTCCTTCTGCCAGCAGACGTTTAGTTCATTTGAGATCCGTCAGTCCAACAGTTTGATTGACAGGGAAATGGCTCCAAATCTATGGGAACTGACATGAAATTTAGAGTTCATTCATTTTTGATCATTTTTTTGTTGGGAATAAAACCAAGTTGTTTATCAAGGGAAGTTTTAAATACTTACAGGTTCCTGCTTTCCAGTTTAATTTCACTCCCTATTAAATATATTCGGTGTGTTGATGAAACAAGGGCTGTTTATTTTTGTCACTTGTAGCTCAGGTTCTTTTTACATTTATTTACCTTCTTTGAGTAAAAAAAAAAAAAGAAAAAAAAAGGTGTTATTTTCTATTTTCCGCTGAATTAACTTATATTGTAGCGCAAGATGAAACTTGTCATTTTGGGCTTTCTTTCCTGAACCTGTCGGCGATGACAGTTAAATCTGGACCGAGGAACCTTTGTCTCCCCCTTCTGTCAGTGAGAGTAATTACAAAAACACTGTAGACTCATGCTGACATCACGTCCACGGTAGAAACGCGGTATACTGTAAAATACAGAGATTTACTTGTTGTTGAATCATGTGTGAACTTGTTGCTCTATGAGCAGCTCGACTTTGGTCGTCCTTCGACTTCGACTGTCTACCAACAGGTCAAAATGTCCTCTTGTCCAACACTTCAGTTCATGACAGAACGCCTCTAAAACTACTCAGCTGGTCTTTTTAAATTCTTGCTGAGCTGCTATAAACTCAACAAAAGAGCCGGCAAACAGGGTTCAGTCTCCCAAATTGAGGTAGCAAATTAGACTGAGGTGGGTTAGAAAGGACGCCTGATTATCAGGCTGAAAGGTGACGGTGGTAGTTTATGTGTGAGCAGAAGATGGAGTCATTTCTATTCTGCGGGTGTCAACATGTCTGTGTACAAATGCCTGCAGGTGTTTAAGGATTCGCAGCCTGTTCAGGCCGTATAAAGCTACGCTTTGATTCCTGCAGAACGACAGAGAAGCAATAACCAACATGAGTGGCTGAATGTATATTTACAGGAAATGGGAAAAAAAACAGGTCTTTTGTTTGTCTCAAGTGGTTCAAGTGGTTTCAGCCCGGCCCGTTTCACACGTTCAGTTGGTAGAGAAACACGTACTTCAGTGATCTCGGTTCCTACTGACAGCTGAGACGCTGGAAGCTGCAGAACACGAGCCCCGAGGCTGCCATGATGTCAGTCACAGACTACAGCTGGGAGGGGGGGGGGTGTCTGTGTGTGTGTGTGAGGGGAGGGTGGGGGGGATCTGGTGTTGTCACCACCGATCCAAAACCACCCAAAATGTTCCATTTATTCTGATGTAAGAACAAGAAAGCAGCAAGATTAGTCACCAAATTGTTCCAGCTTCAGTAATTAGTGAAGTATTGTGCATCACAGCAGGTAATCATCCGCTTCATCACCATAAACCCCCCCAAAATTAATTTATCAGTTCATAAGTCAAAACAAAATATTCACCCCACCGCAATAACTTAAAATGAAGCATTAGTTGTCCTGAACGTTAATGTGTATGAAGAACTTTTATTTTTAATTGATGTATTCCCTGAAAAACTAAATCCTCATTAAAATGATCTGGGATCCGATAATTCGAAGGTAAACATTTGCTCTCCTGTTTTGAAATATCGTCAACTCCTGCGGTGTTGTCGCTGACCCTGACCTTTGACCTCTTTGTGGCAGAAACAGTGTCTAAAAAAGAGCATCACATCATAATGATTTCATTCCTATTTGCCATCCGATGGCTGTTGGTCTTCCTGGATGTGACTGGAGTCGTTTCCTCTGTTGACACAAAGGATGACGGGTCTGTTACACATGGAACATCCTCCAATCCTCTGATACATAGAGCTGAGTCGGGGGGAGGGGGGTCTCCATCCCAGAACAGCCAACAGAGCAGACTGCAGCAGATGGTTAGTTTCTTTATAATCCTAAACAGCGTTGTTGGCTTTAATAAACGTGTCTCCAGAAATCCTGACGTATCATCAGCTTAATGGTAAAAACACACGAGTCTCTGCTGCTGTCGTGTCCCCCCACTACAATCAGCTGATGGGAATCTCTCTTGACCCCCCCTCACAACCTCCTCCATTCCTCTCTGCTGTTGACTTTTCTCTACTGCACGTTTCCCATAAGTGCAACTGAGCGGTGAAAGCAGAGCGGATTTACTTTTCAAACATCGGAGAGCAGAACATTTATCTCCTGTTTGTAAGGTTGAACAATCATCAGCTGTTCTGCTGATGTTGCTGCTTCTGAGATGAGAGAGCTTCATAAATCACCACAGAGGTTCCTGCTGAACCAACTCATGTCTGTGTGTGTGTGTGTGTGTGTGTGTGTGTGTGTGTGTGTGTGTGTGTGTGTGTGTGTGTGTGTGTGTGTGTGTGTGTGTGTCTGAGTTGCATTGCTTTCCTTTAAGTCAGCTGAGAATCCTATAAAGTCTACTTTCAATGACCCTCTTGAACTCTTTATTTGTGGTTCTTTCACCACCTTCTCTTTTAAGCTCATATGTTGGTCATTGTTGGGGCGAACCATTCATGCTCTATGTAGGTAAGTTCTGCTGTTTATCTTTGACATACAGTACGTTGAGACGTGATCGGGACTTTGGGAATTATTCGAGTGCTTCGTCACTCAGTGGGTTTTAAGAGTTCAGCAAAGTGAGAAAAAAAACATGACAAATATTTACCACTTTCCAAATCTCAGAGCAAGCATCTCTAGCCAGCAGCTGGTGAGCTACTCGGTAACAAAATGTTGTCCATTTGTTGGTGCTCATGTAAAAGAAGCTTATTCAGCTGTGGTTTGGTGGAGCTCAGCTATGTGAGTAGCTCTGAGGAAAAAAAAAAAGGTTGGAGAGACCTCCGACTTCGAGCTTAGCTGAATGGATCTGGCATGAATTGGCTGATTAATTCTGTTTGAGGTAAACTACATCACTGTGAAAGTGAAACATCACGGCCAGCTCACACCTCCCAAACACCTCTGCTGCCTCCCTCCCTCCCCCCTCTGCGCCCCCTGGTGAACTGCATAGAGCCCTCAATCTCAAAGGGCTCTTCCTCCATCGACACCTCGACCCCCCCCCCCTCCCCACACCCCCCTCACCCCTCTCTCTGTGACGACTGGCCAGGTTAGGAGACAGCTGGAGAGAATCCACCAGCACAAGGCTGCAGGACCTGACAGCATCAGCCCCGTGGTCCTGAAGACCTGAAGGCATCAGCCCCGTGGTCCTGAAGACCTGCGCCGTCCAGCTGGCTGAGGTTCTACAACACCTCTTCAACCTGAGCCTGAAGCAGGAGGAGGTCCCGGTGCTGTGGAAGACGTCCTGCCTGGTTCCTGTCCCCAAGAAGACGACTCAATCTGGCCTCAACGACTACCGACCGGTTGCCCTCACATCTCATGTGATGAAGGTGCTGGAGAGGCTGGTCTTGGCCCACCTCAGACCGCTGGTGAAATCTTCTCTGGACCTTCTGCAATTTGCGTACCAGCCTCGTGTGGGAGTGGACGATGACATCATCTACCTGCTGCAACGAGCTCAGTCTCACCTGGATGGAACCGGTGAATCTGTGAGAATCACTTTCTTTGATTTCTCCAGTGCATTCAACACCATCCAACCACTGCTGCTGAGTGAGAAGCTGCGGGTGGTGGTGGTGGTGGGGGTGGACGCGCCCACCGTCTCCTGGATCACTGACTACCTGACAGGCAGACCACAGTTTGTCCGTCTGGGCAGTGTGCTGTCTGATACGGTGGTCGGTGGTACTGGAGCTCCTCAGGGAACTGTTCTGTCTCCCTTTCTGTTCACCTTCTACACCACTGACTTCCAGAACAACTCAGAGTCAAGACATCTGCAGAAGTTCTCTGATGACTCTGCAGTGGTCGGTGTATAAGGGATGGACGGGAGAAGGAGTACAGGGGAGTAGTGGAGGACTTTGTGGAGTGGGCGGGAAGGAATCACCTGCTCCTGAACGTGGCCAAGACCAGAGAGATGGTGGTCAACTTCAGGAGGAAGACGACGGCTCCACAACCGCTGAGAGTTCTGGGAGAGGAGGTGGACATGGTTGAGGAGTACAAGTACCTGGTGTCTCCATGACAACAGACTGAACTGGAAGACCAACATCAACGCTGTCTACAAGAAGGTGATGAGTCGACTCTTTTTCTTGAGGAAACTTCGATCCTTCAATGTGTGCAGCGAGATGTTGGAGATGTTCTACCATCTGTTGTGGCCAGTGAACTGTACTTCTAGTAGTCTGCTGGGGGGGCAGCATTGGAGCCGGTGACACCAACAGACTTAACAAACTGGTGAAGAAGGCCGGCTCCATCATCGGCTACAAACTGGATAGTCTGGAAAAGGTGGTGGAGAGGAGGACGCTGAACAAACTATTGTCCATATTGGATAATCCTGTCCACCCTCTCCACCTGCTGCAGGGACAGAGGAGGACGTTCTCCAAAAGATTCCTCCAGCTCCGCTGTCACAAGGACAGATATAGGAGATCATTCCTGATACAGGAGATCATTCCTGATACAGGAGATCATTCCAGATACAGGAGATCATTCCAGATCCAGGAGATCATTCCTGATACAGGAGATCATTCCTGATACGGGAGATCATTCCTGATACAGGAGATCATTCCAGATACAGGAGATCATTCCTGATACAGGAGATCATTCCTGATACAGGAGATGGTTCCAGATACAGGAGATCATTCCAGATACAGGAGATCATTCCAGATACAGGAGATCATTCCAGATCCAGGAGATCATTCCTGATACAGGAGATCATTCCAGATACAGGAGATCATTCCTGCCCACTGCAATAAGACTGTACAATAAATCACCTCTGGCAAAATCCATCACAGTACAATAACAGTGTTGACTGTGTTTCTTGGTTTGTTTGTATATAATATATATATAGATATATAATGTACTGTATATACTGTGTATTTTATATTTATATTTTCTACTGCTATTTACTGCTATTTTATTGCTTTTCTATTATTCTATTCTATTATTTCTATTATTATCTTATTGCTTCTGTATGCTGCTGTAACAAAAAAAAATTTCCCCTCGGGGATTAATAAAGTAAATACCTACCTACCTACCTACCTAATCTGGGATGTAATCTGAAGTCTGGCAGTAGAGCTGCAGACGCAACGTGAACGACGTAAACGGATCTATCGGCCAACATATACACCGAGCGTCAGCTGACTTGAGAACAGCTGTGGTGTGGATCCCTTCTTCAAACCTTCCTCCACAGAGACTCTCTTCACTTCATAGACATGTTAAACAAACACCATAGCAACGAAAGCTGTTTATATTAATATAGATGTCCCAGCCTGCTGCAGACAGAAACATATGGCAAACATGAAATTAGTTTATTTGTCACGTTGCTAAGGGACCAAAGAAGTGAAACAAAGCAGTGTGAAAACACCAACCTGGTGTTCAGCGTCTCCGTTCGATGAGTCGGTATGTGGAAGTCTTCAAGCAGCTCTAAATGACTTAATGACTGAATATCAGGCCGTACTCTCTCAGCGACTGTCGTCTGCAGCGTGGTCGTCTTCTTTCAGACTGCGTAGAGTAATTCATTTGTTGGTGGTTGCTGAAGGGAAGAGGAAAAAAAAAAGCATCTCTGCAGCTTCGTCATGTCTTCAGGTCTCTTTCAAGCTGAAATCGCTTCAAGCATCATAAAGAGAAGGAAAGAAATCCCCCTCCAGAAATACATTTATGTAAATAAATTAGACCCAAACTTTTTTGCATATTCATGTCAAGTGTTGTAAAAACAACAGTCGTGTCGTGGTTGAGCGAGCGCTCTGGAAGCGTGTCTGACAACGAAGGTGGGTTAGCTGATCGGTGGTGAAAGGAGATGCTCGATGTGAGTCTCTGAAGAGAGCTGCTCAGCTCACTGAATATATTAACTTGCTTTGTGTGGGGTGTTCGCTGAGTACAAATGAGTACTTTGAGTATAAACTCTTCATTAAATCCTCAAAGTGCTTTGATGGTGAGACGTAGCTGTATTTTGCGGTTGTAACTGTCCAGGGAGCAGCATTATTTATTCACACAGGGAATTCATCCAGTTTGTCTAAGCAAGGCAGATGTAGCATGTTTTAATAAACTATGGAAACAACATCACAGTTGATTTTCTCAGCCTGGTTAATTATGGTGTTTCTTCCCTGGACCGGGATCTTCAGACCGAGTGGGAACTTTCAAGCAATTCTCCAAAATGAGTATCTTGTGTTTGAATAGTCAGGCAGGAGGTTACGCTGACTCAGCAGGACTTTTCTATCCCAGCGGAACGAGAAACAGCACAGATAGACGACGGAAAAATGTCTATATGAGACTTGATTTTTAAACATATCGTTTTAGACATCACTATAAAAAGAGAATAACCTGTTTCACCAGAACACTGATAAATGTTTGGATCTTTATTTTGCCTGAAAATGAGGAAATCACATTTATTTATAAAATGTATATAAAATGCCTAAATCACAAACTATACGTGCTTCTTCTGCTGTCTCTCAAATAACAGCAGCGAACTCACTACGAGTTCTCTGGAGCCGCGACAGTAAAGTACGATGTCTCTGTTTCCTTGGAGACAGGCAGGTGATTATGACCAGACACGGCGCCGGATGGACAGTACAGAACCGTCCATGTTTCATATCAGAGAAAGACTCTTTGCAAGAGACGCTTCTTTGTTCTTGCTGCTCCCAGTGTTTTTCTTACAATGTTTGCAGTATAATGATAATAGTGTCGCTAGTTTGTTGGTCTTGAACGTAGTTTCAGTGGAAAGGTGTCTGGTTTTGGGAAAGAAAACTATTTCATCAAGTTCTGTCATGAGAGAAAAAAAATGATCACAAAGACAAAAAAAGCAGGGTTTTATTTTGATATTTATTTGCCACACATCATGCTGTTGTTCTTTATGATCACATGACTGACATACCGGACTGATCGCACACCTTCCTGTGTGTGTTTCCTCGTACGTTTCTGCTTCTCAAAATGCAGTGAAGGTTCAGAATAAGCGCTCGCTGATTAAACAAAAAAAGTCTTGGCTGTGAGGCACCAGCAGATTTGATTACCCAACACAAACGCATCCTTACATCCGCTCACACAGACACAGCGTGACAACAGAAAGAAAAGAGCAACACAAACGCAGACCAACAAACAAGTCGGCAGCGGGAGAAATCTCACTAGCTCAACATGTCATCAATAATTCAACAGCTACTGGCATGAGAGAGCAAACACAGAGGAGACGGAGAGCAAGCAGGAAAAAGTAGAAGAAAAGAAGTGATGAAAGTGAGGCGTGGCTGAGGGATACGAAATGAGAAGCATTCATGTAATGATATTATTAGAGGCTCTGCAGGGAGACGCTTCGTCTGGTCTCTGAACTGATGGTCATTCTGTCCTCAGAGGAGTTGACCTCGGTGCAGAGGCTCAGATCCTATTAGTCCAAATCACTCTGCTGTAATTAGTCTCTCAGCCTGGCTGACCTTTGTCACCACATCTGCACAACTCCAATATGTTCGCCTTCCCTCCTGCACTCCGTCTCACCTCACATCTAAACATTTTCCCTCTTTGTCAGACTTTGGCTCGTTAATCAAAGTGCTCAACCTTGTGAGCCTTTACTGTTTTTAAAAACGTTTTAAATATATTTTAAACATTTTAAACATTTCTCATTAACCTGCTTGTTGTTCTTCAGCCTCCAAATTCTCTCTTATACCTTCAAGAAGACGGATAAATAACAATAATAAGTCAGTCACCTGTTAGCTTCTTTCTGAATAATCAAACCCACCAAGTAGCTTTTAGATCTCTTCACTTGCTCTTTTTGACACTAAAATCAAAACAAAAGTTTTCTACCTGAACGCTCTGTGAGCTTCAGTTCAGATCGATCATGTAGTGACACCAAAGGCAATCGATATTTAACTTGTTCTAACATTGTTGTCCGGTACTCCATTTTGATAAACTTTACATAAAAGCGTTCGTAGCTTCCGGGTCTGGAAAGTGAGGCCGATGTGGAAGTGCCTTTAACTGCAGTACCACCGAGAGCCACTAGGAGTTGGCTTGAAATATACTCTGGCTCTATAGACTCCCATTCAACTTCTGTTATACAATAACAAATCATGTTTTCTGCAGCCCGTCGAAAAATACTCACTTATATTCATTAATTAGATGTTAGGCGTGTCTGTTTGATTGACAGGCCTGTGGTGCAGTTAGGTTTCCACTGCAGATGGTCGGGTCTCAGGTTTCCAATCGGATGGAGTCAGATTCACTGCTCGCTCCTCCCTGGCACGCCATGGGGTGACATCACAGTGGGGTGACATCACAGTGGCGTGACATCACAGTGGCGTGACAACACAGTGGCGTGACATCACAGTGGCGTGACAACACAGTGGCGTGACATCACAGTGGCGTGACATCACAGTGGCGTGACATCACAGTGGCGTGACATCACAGTGGCGTGACAACACAGTGGCGTGACATCACAGTGGCGTGACATCACAGTGGCGTGACAACACAGTGGCGTGACATCACAGTGGCGTGACATCACAGTGGCGTGACATCACAGTGGCGTGACATCACAGTGGCGTGACATCACAGTGGCGTGACGTCACAATGACAGATTTTCTTGCAAAAGATCTAAATTCACAATTCTCTGTCGTGATTGTTTTTTCTAAATAAATCCACTCATTCACCTGATACAAATGGAAACGCAGCGAATAATATGATGGTGCCTGATATCGAAGCGGCACATCAACACAAAGGCATGAATGAAAGTCTGATTATTCGTGGATATATTTACAATGTGCACAGCAAACCCACTGACTTGTTCCTGATTTTATTTCCCCCCCGTGTGAAACGAACTGAACAGTAGGTGACTGTGTGGATCTTGCCCATATCGTTGGCTGAAAGTCTCACATAGCAACGGTTACTAAGGGTGGTGCTGGTCATTTGGGCCAAGTGTTTATTATGTGTTTCTTCTCTCTGTGATAATCCACAGTATCAGTCCTCTCTGCTCGAACACTGCAGCCCCTCCCCCCCACCGCCCCCCACCGTGGTGCATTTGCATGGAATAAACAGATTCCTCTTTTGACAGAACTCATCCAGGGAAAGATGGATGATTTTAATATCATATTCACTCATCAGTGAATCAAAACTCACCCAAAGCACATGTATTTTTTTTTTAATTTTTTCTCCCTTCCCTTGTAAAAAGACAGCCCCGCATGCCCCGACTGTTTCTTATCACATTTGATCATTATTATTGAGCCAGTTGGAGAAATGAAACATTGCTCCCCAAATGCAACTATTGATTTATTTTATTATCTAAAAAAGAGTTTACTCTCTTTCATAGATTTGAAGCTCTGGTCTTCTTTCTTTGAAACTCGTTGAATTTCCTGAACATTTTTACTGCAACCTCGATATTTCTGAATCCACAGGAGAAAAGACAAAATTACTAAGATGCAAAATAATGCAGGAACAATTTGACTGCATGATTTATTTTCTGCTTTGTTTGGCTTTTTTTGTTTTAGTTTATAGAATAATATACATTTTGTAGCTAACCAGCATACAGATTCACACAGTCTGAGGTCTCCACCTAATAAGCAGTCGAGTCAAACAGCATCTTTGGATTCGTCAAAGTAACTCGTGGACAAGTCTGACGTCTTTGAATTGTTTTGACTGACAAACAGTCCAGTGCCCGGAGAGATTCTTCAGTTTAAAATTGGATGACAAAAGAAAGTAGTAAATCTTCAGACTGGAGAAAAGCTTGAACTCGGGGATGTTTGTCATTTCTGCCCTGAAAAATGACTTGAATGTGAATCAGCTGGGATCGTAGACACGTCCTGTCTCTAAATGTCATGTGGACGCTTGAGGAGACAATAGTGGATCGTCTCCACTTCATGCCAGACGACATCACTCCAACCCCCTTTGTTGATTTCATTGAGTCTCCGTGATGATTTCTGAACCCGTCTTCTGACCGATCAGATCGCGACCTTTTGACCTTTTGACCTTCGAGCGCCGCTCAGCGCGGTACAGCCGGCCTGCTAGCGTCGCTTCCTGTGGGAAACGTCTGAACTGATGTAATCTCCTGAGAAGTTTCACCTCATGTTGACCTCATTCAACAGCAAAGAGATGACTCGCTATCTTCCCTCAGACTCTTTGACCATCTCAAGCGACTTGTACTTTCCTATACGAAGGTCTTTAAAAAAAACTTTCAGTCATAAAGCCTTAGCTTTTGTGGCACCTCCACAATAGGAGGTTTCTGCTGAGTAGGGTGCAGAGCCGGAGTAATTCAACCTGCTCGTTCAAAGGGAGGAAGTAAAATCTGCTGTTCCCGAGTATAATTACTTGCCCACAGCTCAGCACAAATGTAATGAAAGTTGCATTTCCCTCCCTCCTCTTCCTCTGCTCCGGCACATGACTGGGCATATGTTAAATCATTCACAGCGCCGGGCTCGAAAAACAAGCCAACAGGCTGTCGGGTATTACGAGCAGGTCGGTGGTTAGAAAACACGGGCCGAGGGGGGCGGCAGGAGGAAAAAGGGGGTGATAAGAAAATGGTTTGGAAATTGCGAGCATCTGCACTGTGAGAACTGAGAGGAAACCGAGCAACTAGAGAAATATTCAGGTCAGATTGCGTAAGATGCTCCTCGAACACGGTTCACACGTTGTGTTATGGCGCCGCTGCAGATTTGCAACAGCAGCGTTTGTTGTCTTTGTGTTGTTGTTTTCTTTCCGTTGTCGTCTTTCATATGATGCAAAAAAAACAAAAACGTGCGCTGCTCATGCATGCAGATGGACAGCAGCATGCTCAGACTGACAAGAGGTCATGTTGTCCTTTATTCCTGAAAAGCTGAGACAGAAAATCAATGGAGACCCACAGATTAATGCTGCCAGTGAAGAATGTTTGTGTGCTTACAGACGTTTGTTTACTGCCTCGTGCACTTCATTGTTTTACTTATTGACTCTCCACTTCTTCCCAGAATAACTTTCAACGACCTTCAGAAACAGCGCAAACGTGTTGCTTCGCCTTCATTTTGCACGATGACCTGAATAATGAATTCCATCAGACTCCTTTACAGAGAAATTCAGACTATTCTTTTTTAGTGTAGGAAGAACTGGCACCAAGAAAAATACACCTTCAAATATAACAGACTTCTTGAGATCATTAGTCGATGAGGAAAATTATATATTTGAGAATTATTGGTTTTGTTTAATCAATAACACTGAGTCTAAATCAGATGTTGAAATTATTTACTCAGCAAAAAGCCCAAACATTTCCTGGCCCCAGCTTCTTGTTTAAACCTGAAGATCTGCTGTGTTTTACTTCTTTTATTTGGTTATAAATGAACCATCTTTGGGTTTTCAGACAGTTGGCAGGATTCACCTCTTTCCTTGTGTGTAAAATTGGCACAAGCAAAGTTGACTGCAAAAAAAGATGACTCAATATGATTTGAGTTAAATGTACCTGTAATGTAATTTTAAACTACTTCCTTATTTTCAGAGGTTGTGCGTCTTGTTCAACTGCTTTGTGTTGAGGCCATAGACTCCATATTGATATCCCCAGTTCCACCTGCTCTTCTGTGTATTTTATTGTGGAAGCTGTGAATAGAGATATGAGTATGAGTGTATTTTATTCCCCGGCATGCTGAGGACATGAAACGGACTGTGTGTCCCGGGACTCTGTTCACGCCGCCTGGTCCGACTGGAAGCGAGCGCTGATCCGAGTGGGGGCGAGGACGGCGGAGCCGCTCGGTCCTGTTGCAGTCGGCCGGGTTGAGATCCGACGTCTCTCCGGACCCGTGACTGTTTATTTTTGAGGATGGAGAAGAGATGCTGTTTCTTCGTCTCGGTGAGGTGTCGGGTGTCTCCTCCTCTTCCTCGCTGTCTACTTCAGAGCGAGGTGGTAATAGCTTGTTCCTGCTCGGTAAAGCGGCCTATCGTTTTTTTAAGGAACTTCTGCATCTCGCCATGTTCGAGATGTTTTGTCTCCATGACAACAGCTTTTAAGAGGTGTTCTTCTGCCTCCTCTTGAACAGTCCCTCGTCGGCCGTGCTGCCAGCACCTCGTCTCCCGCCTCCAGATAAATGAACTTCCTGCGAGTGGCAGGAAGTCCAGATTAAAGGACTATTTCCTGGAAACGGTGGGCGGCCGAGGACGATCTGACGCACCGAACTTCATAACCTAGAAGTGTGTTGACTTCACCAGGAGGCAGACGGCTGCTTCAGCTTGTAATATTCATAGAGTATAATCTGGATTTTGATGTCTGCAGCAGAACGGTGTTTTCCTACATGCCCCCCCGTGTGATCAGATGTGTCATTAGGCAGTATTGATCATATTCATGTGGACTAAATACTCCGTGGGATTAAGACAAGTCTGAAGTGTATAATCACCCATGGCCCGTTAGACTCCTCATTTCCATCCGTCGGGTCGATATCGTTTGAGGTTCCTGGTGCACCTCGGTCTTCCACCGTATCGGTGACCCTTCTCGCCCCCTTCCCCCTCCCCACCTTCCCCCTCCTCCCCACCTGGTTTACAGTTGTCACCCTTTTGTTTCTCCTCATCTGTCGCCCACTCATCTTTTATTTATTCCATCACAGGCTTCATCTCTCTCTCTCCTCTTCTTCCTCTTCGTTCTGTGTCCTTCCTTTATGTTTCCCTGTTGCTCCATCCTCTGTATGATTTATAAGTGATCATAGCTTTGTGTTGAGCTCATAATTCAAACTGGTAAAGGAACCATCTGGAGCTCAGTGTGACTGATGAACGAGTGTTGGGGATGTTGGTATCCATCCATTTCGAACAGACAGACATGAACACCACAACGGTTAAATGAAGTGGAACTATAATATATTAAAACTGTCAGAAATGTTGATTAATTGGCTTTTTTTTTTGTACAATAATATATATTACTTTACAAATACTACTTAAGAAACCTTCAGGAAGTAACAAATGCACAGAAAGAGTTTTACTGCTAAACAAATGTTTTCCTGTTTATTTTCTCTGATTCCGGTAATGCCTTTCCAACAACAATGTTCAATATAAATATTCATATTTATGTTAAACATTGTCAAGAAAACAGTGAAATTAAATTAGAATAGAAAAGAACAGTTGTACGATAAAAGTTGCTGTTCAGCTCCTGAAAACATTCGACCACACATACATCCAAAGCGACATTAGACAGAAAGCAGATATAAACATTTAAACGGATAATTAAAAAAATACATACAATACAATAACAATAAATATGATATGAGATATTAAGAGCTATTTCATCAGTGAGATGTAATTGTACCAGTTATTGCATAAGTCAGCTTTGTAGTGTTTCAGTTGTTGGTCCTGTGGTGTGTATTTGTTGTGTTGAACGAGCTTGGCAGTGTTTGAGGTGTCCAGTTCGCCGAGGGTTCGTGGATTTATACCGTTTTTAAGCCTGGAAGTGCCGGTCGATAAGCCCTGCAGCATCTTCTAGATCACACAACCAGATGGTGAAATTCAATCCAATTCAATATTATTATTTATATAGCGCAGTATGTACTTACAGTACAAATTGCAGCATCTTCAAACTGTATTTTTAAAAGTCATCAGAGTGGAATCTAAACCTGTCTGATACAAAACAGAAAGAACTCGAATAGCTTCACAAAGGTCGTATAAATAACACGCCGACCACTTTGCACACGTTCTCATTTGTGGTATCTGAGGCTTCAAACATTATTCATGTAAAATATAGTGAAAAAACAAACAAACCCTGAAATACTTACACACACAGCTCTTTATTTGGCTTTGTAGTAGGAGCGTACACTAAAGACACACACACACACACACACACACACACACACACACACACACACACACACACACACACACACACACACACACACACACACACACACACACACACACACACACACACACACACACACACACTAATCTCTCCCTGTCATTGACCAGATTGATCGCAGCCTCCATTAATAAAGATGAGGCTCTCTGCAGGTGTGATATATCTGCAGGTGTGTTTGCTGCTGCCCGGGGGGGGGGGGGGGGTGTCGGCCGCCCCGGGGGTCCTGCTCCCTTCTGCCTCTTGTGTTGCCAGCTTGAAACTTGCAGCCAGCTGCGAGGGAGTAGATGCAGACAGACTTTTAGCTCAGTTTGCCGTTCACAGAAGCAGAGCTGGAAACTCGCTCCGTAACTTCTTATCATTTAGCGTCCGCGTGATTGGGCCTTTAAAAAGTACAGCCGAAATCCTAATTACGCTTCAGCACAAAGAGGTGAGAATTAAGTCGGAGCAAAGGAGGGGAAACGCATGATCAAACACGACTGTCAAATTGCTCTTTCAGTTTCAGTTACACAATTGTTAAATGGCTCAGAAAGGTTATTTTGTGTGTAATTTTATGGCCCTTCGTGCAAATTAAAAGCATCTTAAAATGAGTCCAATTTGGAAGCACGTCATTTTCCCGGCTCTTTTTCACTTTGTCTGACACCGGCTATGAAATAGATAATTTTTTTTATCTACCACTGATTTCAGTTAAAGATTTCAAAAATTTCAAATATAAGGCTACAGAACAGTTCTAATGTAAAACTTCTGTGCAGGTAAAGTCAAGGACGGTGAACGAAAATATCCTTTTTGTTAAAAAGAGAAACTTCAATGGGGAATACGGTATGATTTTTGTTTTGTTTAATGGATTTATTAATTTAAAAACTTAATTAATTCATCAAGGCAACGGGTGATACAGAGGGAGTCTCATAAAAGGGGCAAATAAAAATGGAAGTATTTCAAAGCAGGGATATTTCATTCTTTATAGGACAAAATGAAGGCTGCACCCAAATAGTCAACCAATTGATAATCGATGATAAACATCGACCAAGTTTTCATTAAGCAATTAAAAACTTTCAACTGCACCTTGTAAAGGACGTAATTAAAAACTTACAGAAAAGTTTGTTATGGTTCATGTCTTCCTCTTTAAGAAGGCTCTAGAAAAATCCTCTTGTGGCATTGACGTAGGTTATTGTTGTGGGGAGTGAGCGACTCTCAGATCTTATAAGTTCCTGGACACGATATACTGTGGTCAAAATAAAACTAAACTAGAAGCGTCCGAGCTGTTTGTTCCGACTCATTCTGCTTCTCTGTGAGCGGTGACGTTCCCCGGCCGCTGGTCTGCGGTTGTAAAAGTTATATTTTAAAAGCTAATTTTGACAGTTTTGTATTTCTCTTGAACGCAGCAGTGTTAACAAAGCCACTTACAACTTTCTTCATCAGTCCTGGAACTAAAAAGATTTTCTGATGGAATTTTTGTTTTTCAAAAATTGAAATAATATCAAAAACTACTGAATTATGTGCTCAAACTGATGACTGTCAGGCGCGTAGAAGAGCTTTCAGTCGATGGCAGCCCTTCACTAAATCTTATAAAAGTCTCTTTCATATAAAAGCCTGGTTTCTGCAATTAGAATAAATAAAGGCAACTCCAATACAATTAACAGATTTCGGAGATTTCCTCTCACATGCTAATGATTTTTGCTTGAACAGAAAGTCATCAAACAACCTGATTTATTAAAGAAAAGTTGCCCCTTTATTTGCTTTGTTTGTTCTGGCGTTGTCTATATTTAAAGAATACTGGACTCCAAACACACCAGCTGAATTATCCAAAAACTGAACCCCAACTTCATCCTTCAAGTTTCTTTCTTTTTTCTTTTATCTTAACTGTCCCAAATGAGAAAGTAACTGGCAGGTTTAGTTTCTCCGGGAGGAAACATTTCTTTCATATTCATTTTTATTGAGGCCAAAAGAAACGCAGCACATCTTTATTGTGCGATCGTTCACAGCAGCGAAGCCACACGAGGATCAGCGCACTCATTTTGGGGGATTTTTTTTAAGTGCGAGCGATTTAACAAGCAGTGTGCAAATAATTGCTCAAGCGGGTAATAAGAAAAGTAATAACGCAACTTTTGAAACTAGCTGTGAGTAATGAGTATTAGACTGTTTGAGTTATGAGCTCCAACACTGATGTCCAATCTTTTCTTCTCACTCTCTCTCTTTTACTTTCTGCAGCTGAAGTCTCTGTCACTCCCACTCTCATTTATATCTCTGTGGGAGGCCACAGTGTGTGTGTGTGTGTGTGTGTGTGTGTGTGTGTGTGTGTGTGTGTGTGTGTGTGTGTGTGTGTGTGTGTGTGTGTGTGTGTGTGTGTGAGAGAGAGAGAGAGAGAGAGAGAGAGAGAGAGAGCTGAGATATAAATCGTCTTGGTCACAGCTAGCGACTGTTATCTTTCATTTTCTCCCCAAATTTGTACCCTGCTGCTAACAAACGGAAACTAATGAGCTAATTACTTTGAGTTATAAATGTGTGGGTGGTGTTGGGTGTCATTGTGCTCAGATATCAGAATGACTCATTGCAATAAAGGAAACGCAGTTTGAATAATATACTTTGATATACTGTATGTTTGCAAGGACATGGAATTGTTGACATGGTACGTTGGTGTTTTTTTTTCTGGAGTTGCAGTTTATTCGGTGAGCAGCTGCAGTGTTTCCTTGTGATGAAGTCTTTCTTTATGGTTTTTATTTATTCAGTAATCCTCTAAATTAATCTGTTAAATCTGCTCACTTAACAGCACTAAAGGAGCCAGAGTCCCTCCAACATGCCGGTTTTCTGTTCTCAGTTTCTGTGTTTTTATACATACTTTTTCAGCTGTGCTAAAATCGTGACATAAAGTTGGTTTTGATCTCAAATATTTTACAGGCCACAAAAATCTGCCTCTTTTTATTGGTAAAGAAAGTGGCAATAGTGTGTGTGTGTTTTCTCATTTGTGGTTGGTTGTGATTGACATCAAGTGGATTCAATGCAACTGCAAAAAAATGATAGATTGGCTTTGGAGAAGAAGTGCAGCCATTGGACATCCAGTCGGAGACAGGAGGGACTGTTAGGAAGACATCCAGTCGGAGACAGGAGGGACTGTTAGGAAGACATCCAGTCGGAGACAGGAGGGACTGTTAGGAAGACATCCAGTCGGAGACAGGAGGGACTGTTAGGAAGGCATCCAGTCGGAGACAGGAGGGACTGTTAGGAAGGCGACTTCTTCCATCAGCTGACGATTTACGGTAGTTTTTATCTTTAAATTGATTTTTTTTTATAGAAGTAAAAGTACACTAATAAACTAGTAAAATACTATACAGTGAACCCTCGTTTTTCGCGGGGGTTACGTTCCAAATAGAAACCGTGATAGGCGAAATCCGTGAAGTAGGAACCTTTATTTTACAATTGAAATAGATAGAACTGGACATGAAATATATCTACGTTACATATAGTCGTAATGTGATTTCAATGCACGATGCAAATCTGTGAAGCAGCGAGACCGTGAAAGGTGAACCGCGTTATAGCGAGGGTTCACTGTACTAGTAAAATGATACAAAAAGTATGATTGTAGTATTTGTCTCAACAGACGCTTCGTATTCAGGTCAGTTCACACCGACTGAAGAATATAAATGAGGAACTTTGATCCGAGCTGATAGCGAGAGCACGTCGGTGCTGCGAGCGAAGCTGATCACGCTTTCAGGATTAACAGTCGATCGACTGACGTGAGTTTCTCACAACAACATTATCATTTGATCATTAAGTTCTTTTAAGTTTGTGGGCAGATTTGAATTAATAACTCAATAACTGAATGTTTAAACATCATTTCTACTGCCGGAGATCAGACAACCTCATTTTATTTAAATTGAACCATCTGGACAAATATCACTTCTGGTTATACAGTGACCGTCTGAAAAAACAAAAGATAAAAGATATTCAACAGTTAGTTTTCGCTCGGTGTCCTGTCTCCACATCACCGACTCGCTGGAGATACTGCAGCACTCGGTTTAGGACAAACATGTGCTTTTGCATAATTTTGATTTGGAAAAATATTGAATAAATTCAGTCTTTTTCAGTATAGTGTTGTGAAAATCTCTTCACATATCAACGGTTATGCAAAATCTTGGGAAATATAACCAGCAGGAGATCCTGGATGTGTGAAATGATGCAAGTTTATTCTGGGAAGAAAAAGGACAGTTCAGCATGAAGAACTGGAAAAATGAAGCTAGCAGCTAGTGAACACAAAAGTGGAGGTCAACGGTCACCGAGTGGGTGATGTGAGTCAATAAATCACGATGATCTGATCATTCAAAAGTGGTTTTGAGTAGTGAGATGTTACTGAGGTGGTTGTTGGAATTAATGTTCAATAACAGTTTCTTTTCCAAAACCTTGAGAGCCCGTCTGTTAGCAGGACGGACTTTTCCCCTCGCTCGTTACTGTGTGCAGTATGAACTTCTGTCCTCCAGAGCCCTGATGGTGAAGACGTGGTGGACACCTCTCCAGCGCTGCTCCCACTCTGTTCAACCACGTCATCGTCGAGCCTCCGACCGTGTCCACGGTAACGTAACGCGCCGTGCAGCGTTTATCGAGTTCATCAGTATTCAGAGAAGGTTTTTGTTTTGGTCGTCCGTGCAGCGCGGCATCAAAAAATGAAAGTCAAAATAAATCCATTAAATATCAAATCAAATCGCTGAATAAGCAAGTAAATAAGATGAACAATGTTTAACTTGCACCGTTAATGCAGCTACAAGCTGGGTTGTCCATCTCCAAGGGAACAAACAAACAAACAAACAAACAGGTCTTCAGTCCCCATGGCGACATTCAGTAGAAATAAAACATGAAACAAAGGAGGTGAAGAGCGTGGTGTCGTAGTTTATGAAGAGCGTGGTGTCGTAGTTTATGAAGAGCGTGGTGTCGTAGTTTATGAAGAGCGTGGTGTCGTAGTTTATGAAGAGCGTGGTGTCGTAGTTTATGAAGAGCGTGGTGTCGTAGTTTATGATGAGCGTGGTGTCGTAGTTTATGAAGAGCGGTGTCGTAGTTTATGATGAGCGTGGTGTCGTAGTTTATGAAGAGCGTGGTGTCGTAGTTTATGAAGAGCGGTGTCGTAGTTTATGAAGAGCGGTGTCGTAGTTTATGATGAGCGTGGTGTCGTAGTTTATGATGAGCGTGGTGTCGTAGTTTATGAATGAGCGTGGTGTCGTAGTTTATGATGAGCGTGGTGTCGTAGTTTATGAAGAGCGGTGTCGTAGTTTATGATGAGCGTGGTGTCGTAGTTTATGAAGAGCGGTGTCGTAGTTTATGATGAGCGTGGTGTCGTAGTTTATGATGAGCGTGGTGTCGTAGTTTATGAAGAGCGTGGTGTCGTAGTTTATGAAGAGCGTGGTGTGGTGTCGTAGTTTATGTGAGCGTGGTGTGTCGTAGTTTATGAGCGTGGTGTCGTAGTTTATGAAGAGCGTGGTGTCGTAGTTTATGAAGAGCGTGGTGTCGTAGTTTATGAAGAGCGTGGTGTCGTAGTTTATGATGAGCGTGGTGTCGTAGTTTATGAAGAGCGTGGTGTCGTAGTTTATGAAGAGCGTGGTGTCGTAGTTTATGATGAGCGTGGTGTCGTAGTTTATGAAGAGCGTGGTGTCGTAGTTTATGATGAGCGCGGGTGTATGTAGCGGTGTCGGTTTATGTGAGCGTGGTATTATGAGCGTGGTGTCGTAGTTTATGATGAGCGTGGTGTCGTAGTTTATGATGAGCGTGGTGTCGTAGTTTATGATGAGCGTGGTGTCGTAGTTTATGAAGAGCGTGGTGTCGTAGTTTATGAAGAGCGTGGTGTCGTAGTTTATGAAGAGTGGTGTCGTAGTTTATGAAGAGCATGGTGTCGTAGTTTATGAAGAGCGTGGTGTCGTAGTTTATGATGAGCGTGGTGTCGTAGTTTATGAAGAGTGTGGTGTGTAGTTTATGACTAGTGGTGTCGTAGTTTATGACTAGGAGGAGGAGGAGGAGGAGTGTGGCGGCACAGCATAGAGCGAGTCCACTTTCATCTTTCATCTTTCTCCTCCTCCTTCATTTATGTCAGCCTGGAGCTGCAGGAGGTGGCAGCAGGAGGTGACAGCAGGAGGTGACAGCAGGAGGTGGCAGCAGGAGGTGACAGCAGGAGGTGGCGTGCTGCTCTCTGGCCCGTCGTCCTGGGAGATTCCTGCTCTGGTGTTGCGGAGCATCATTTCCTTCACCTCCTCGTCTTCTCCTTAGTTTCTCCTCTTCCTCCTTTCATCCCGTTCACCTGCAGCTCTAACAAACACCAATACTACAGTTCCCATGATGCCGTGCTGTTTGCTTCGCTGAAAGGCATCGAGCAGACAGGAGCAGGCGAGGAATTTTAACCAGGTGGAGGACGAGTTGTTTTTTTTTACCTTGTTGACGCGGCTTTTGGAAAATAACAAATGGTGGCAACAACAACAACAACAACAACAACAACAACAACAACAACAACAACAACAACAAGCCATCAAACACTCTGTCTTTACACTGAATCTGAAATTCAGATTATCCCTCCCTTTGAGGACAAACTGTCCCCCCCCCCCCACACACACACACACACATATCGCACATTTGGGAAAAAAGGATACAAGCACCAAAACGATGCTGTGAATGACCTGCATGTATGACTCGCTGTTCTCAGACGCACATTTTGTGTTATTGCTGTAGATCTGTTCTCATTACACACTCGTGCCGCGAGGCATGCAGTGATGATTGCTGCTTTTCGCAGCCAGGCAGGCAGACAACCATTTATATAGAGATTTGCATAAAATTGAGGAAACTGAAGAAAAAGAAAGCGCTCGGAAGCAACATCGTTTATTCAGTTTATAGGCTTTCACGTATAAACATGCTTTTTTAAAGAAAGTTTTTTTCATCCTGTGCTGTTATATGATTTTTTTTTTTTCATGCCTTCTTTTGTAGTCTCTTTATGCCTCTGACCAGACACGGCTGCAGTTGTGTGCTTTAGTCATATTCCCTAAAGAAATATATTTAGGGCCCGAGCGGTGCATCGGTGTGAAGTCCTGTTGTATTTCGTAAAAATGTTCTTGTTCTTGGATGTTCTTCTTCTTCTTCTTCTTCTTCTTCTTCTTCTTACGTAAAGTGATTTTCCTTTTTGGAGGCTTTATCATATTCAAAAACTCATGAAAGTGGAAACACATTTGTCTCCCGGTGAAACATTTCGTATTCTCGTGGAGTCGTGAGTGGGCGTGGCCAAACGGCTCGACAGCGCCCCCTAAAGAGATGCCCCGGCGGCCACATTTACCTAAATTCATGAATTCCGGTGGACACGTGTATCACACCTAGACGCACAAAAAAGTTACATCGCACCGTTACGTCAACTGGACAGGAAGTCCACCATTTTGAATTTAGTCGCCATTTCTGGCGATTCGTACACGTTGTACTTTGTCGAACTCCTCCGAGGGATTTTGTCCGACTGACTTGAATTTAGGTTCTAAGGATAGAAAACATGTTTGGGATTAAAAGTTGTCTAAATAATTCGTTTTCATCGATGTGTGTGCCCGTAGCATGGCGGCCATTTTGAGTGTCTCGCCATGAAACTACGAGTTGCTTTAAATCTTATGTACATGGACCGACCTTCTCCAAACATCACAGGTATGATAACAGCCCCGCCCTGAAGACCCCTGTGGGGGAATATTTGCTCATAGTCACAGCGCCCCCTGTTGGCCACTGGAAATGACACTTTTCATACTTTCACATTCTACGTCGAGCTGGTTAATCCCATGAACGTAAAGTCGGGTCACAATAACCTAAACATGTAGTTGATGATATATTGAGACATTCGTTCGACTTTGTCAATGGGCGTCGCCGTGACGATGTGGCAAAGTTTGATGTCTCACCGTGACACAGGAAGTTGATGTTTAAGGTCAAAGGATGCTTCAAACCTCATGAAATGTGTCACATACATCCGGCGTGGTGAGACGATACATCTGATGTGTGTTTTGCGAGTGGGCGTGGCCAAACGGCTCGCTGGCGCCCCCTGCTGGAGACAGGAAACGAGACAAAAATAGCAACTTTAAGCGGGGATAAGTGGTCCCTCGCACGCTGCACGTTCGGGGAGGCGGCTTTGGGGAGGCGGCGCGCTTGAGTGCGAAGGCCCGTACATCACTGCTTGCAGTTTTAATTATTAAAATGTATTTTGACTGCGACGGGATCATTGAGGAGCATTTTTCTACCAGATGTAATGTTCAGTGTCCTGACCTCCTGGTAGACTAATTTCACATGGCAGGTATAGTTATTATATTACAGCTGTAGAGGTATAACCATCCTTTTCTTCTGCATGTGAACTGGATGCATTTTAAGATCCCACACTCATGAAACTAGACGTCTTTAAACACGCCTGTTATCTATTAAAGAGAGCAATATTAAAACCAGCAAAGCGCTTTGTTTTAGATTTATGTCACGATATGAAGGTTTGATATCAGATATGCTCGAATGAGGCACCGAAAAATGAATATGGTGATTCACAAGATAAGGAGAATATTTACATTTACAGTATAGTCATTTTATGAGATATGTTAGTTCACTAAAGTCTTAACATGTATTACTTTTATATGTTTTACTATCATATACTGTCAAGAAAATAACTGAAAGAGGTAAAAAGTAAAAAGAATTGAATTCGTGGAACCAAAATTTTATATTTTTATAGTTTGTATCCTATTTTCTGCAAATTCTTTTGCCCATTGCTCTCAGAGGATTTTTGTTTTGTGGAACTGTTCACAACCCTAGCAGGTAACATGACAACATGAAACCTTTTACAGAGTCGTATGTTACTGTCAGACACTTTAATATTTATTCACATAGCTGAGCTCCACCAAGCCAGCTGAATGAGCTTCTTTTATGTGAACAATAATAAATTGACACACAAGACACACATACTCAACTTGTAGCTCTCCAAGCTACTAGTTGGAGATCTCTGGTCCAGTTTAAATGTTGGTTGCAATAACTCAAAACTTTGGATCCACAATTTGACCCATTTTGCCATAAGCTGAATTTCCCCCTTTATCAGTTTCTGCTCGACAGGATAAATGAGTTGGGTGAGAGTTGTTTGTTTTTTCCTTTTCTCTCAGTTCTCCACTGTCTGACACCGGGACAAACTTTCAGAACCAGTCACATCATCTTAATATACCTCGTTGGAAACTGCCAGTCGGCTTTGGCAATGCACTTGTTTTGCATGCGGTAATTATACTAATGTAAAAAAACAAAAAAAACCCACTGCAATTGACACCCATTAATACACCGTACATAAAAACATATGTAACCACACACACACACACACACACACACACACACACACACACACACACACACACACACACACACACACACACACACACACACACACACACACACACACACACACACACACACACACACACACACGTCCTTAAATTGCTTTTCTATAGAAATAGAGATCAGAATTATCTCCTCGAGAGAGATTAGTTCATCAAACCAGTGAAGGAAATGAGGAAGGAAAGCCGGTAATCCCAGAGACCGTCGGAGATCAGTGCTGTCGGAGTGTTGAGGTGTTGAAACGTGTGTTTTTGTGGGTAAACCTTTTAATGCGGTGGTCTCGCTCCCCCTCACCTTCCTCTGGGACGTGGCTGTGAGTGCTCGGCTGTATGTGGTTTTAATTTCACTCGGCGTTCTTTGGTAATTGAATTCATTATGAGGACATCGGGCCAAATCGGCTGTTATTTCGCAGTCGTTGGAGGATCGCTAATTAGAAATTAGCTGAAACATTCTGGTGTGTTGCCCTGCGGGAGCGTCGTCCTGCTCGGGCTCTGACATCCTACCAATAGCTCATAATTACTGCTGCTGCCTGGCAGATAAGAGCACTATTCTGACTCCATGTGGATGTACTGTCATCTCTGCACACCCTACACGTAAAGACTTCAATGTGTGTGTGTGTGTGTGTGTGTGTGTGTGTGTGTGTGTGTGTGTGTGTGTGTGTGTGTTATATGCTTTCATCTATGGTGTATTAATGGGTGTCAATTGCAGTGTTTTTTTTTTTTTTTTTTACATTCGTTAAACTTAAATTACGTAAAGAGAAGAAGACTTAATGTCGCCGTTTTATAAAATCTGCTCACTGCAAAAGTGTTTTGATTTTTTTCTTTCTCGCCTGAACAAGATAATTCTCATCTTGAATGGAAAATCATCTTTGTCTTTATTTTTTTTGTTGGAATGAAGTTGAAAAGTCAAACATAGAATTGAAGGTATGATGTGTGATGCTTAAAGCAGCAGCTGTGACTTGTTTGATGCGTTAGTTATTGTTGTTTCTCGGTTGCATCAATTTGAAAGTTGGTCCAAAGCATTTAAAAGCAATATCCAATAATGAAACAGGATGTCATCGGTGCAGTGGGAGGATTCTTCTTCCCTTTGAGCACGTTGGAGCCCACGTAGTCTTTAAGCACAAGACGTGTGACTCAATGGTCCAAAACTTCCCTCCTGGAAGAACTAGAGTTTTAACTACAAACGAAGTTCTACTTTAAACAGAGTAATTAAGAGTAAAATGAGGTTTATTCTCAACTCTTGGTTCCATATATTTGTTTTTAACCTGGTGATTGAGTTCAACAAGTAAATTATTCAAACCTAAACACAACTATATACATTTGCAGCTTAATAGTCTTAATATTTGTATGTGTATGGACTGAATGGAAGGAGAAGGAGATGCATAGAGGGGAGGATATTTTGGGATGGGGGTAGAAACAGGCAGGAGAGTGTCTGAGGAGTGACGTTGCTAAGCAACTCCATTTACCTCCAACGTAACCAGATAAGAATCAAAACGACAAATGATTGACTGAGAAAATCAACACAGCACTGAAAAACAGTTTGGAGCTGATATTTCTGGGAGAGACGGTGTGTGTGTGTGTGTGTGTGTGTGTGTGTGTGTGTGTGTGTGTGTGTGTGTGTGTGAATGAGAGTGTGATAGTGAGTGTGTGTGTGTGTGTGTGTGTGTGTGTGTGTGTGTGTGTGTGTGTGTGTGTGTGTGTGTGTGTGTGTGTGTGTGTGTGTGTGTGAATAAGAGTGTGTGTGTGTGTGTGTGTGTGTGTGTGTGTGTGTGTGTGTGTGTGTGTGTGTGTGTGTGTAAGAGTGTGTGTGTGTGTGTGTGTGTGTGTGTGTGTGTGTGTGTGTGTGTGTGTGTGTGTGTGTGTGTGTGTGTGTGTGTGTGTGTGTGTGTGTGTGTGAGTGTGTGTGTGTGTGTGTGTGTGTGTGTGTGTGTGTGTGTGTGTGTGTGTGTGTGTGTGTGTGTGTGTGTGTGTGTGTGTGTGTGAGAGTGTGTGTGTGTGTGTGTGTGTGTGTGTGTGTGTGTGTGTGTGTGTGTGTGTGTGTGTGTGTGTGTGTGTGTGTGTGTGTGTGTGTGTGTGTGTGTGTGTGTGTGTGTGTGTGTGTGTGTGTGTGTGTGTGTGATAGTGAGTGTGTGTGTGTGTGTGTGTGTGTGTGTGTGTGTGTGTGTGTGTGTGTGTGTGTGTGTGTGTGTGTGTGTGTGTGTGTGTGTGTGTGTGTGTGTGTGAGAGTGTGTGTGTGTGTGTGTGTGTGTGTGTGTGTGTGTGTGTGTGTGTGTGTGTGTGTGTGTGTGAGTGTGTGTGTGTGAGTGTGTGTGTGTGTGTGTGTGTGTGTGTGTGTGTGTGTGTGTGTGTGTGTGTGTGTGTGTGTGAGTGTGTGTGTGTGTGTGTGTGTGTGTGTGTGTGTGTGTGTGTGTGTGTGTGTGTGTGTGTGTGTGAGAGAGTGTGTGTGTGTGTGTCAGTGTGTGTGTGTGAGAGAGAGTGAGAGAGAGAGTGAGTGTCTGCAGGTGCTTGTAGCAGAGGGTTGCTGCTGCAGCTCCCCCTGTTTCTCCCCCTTCTCTCCCCTCCCCCTTCTCCCTCCCTTCTCTCCCCTCCCCACTCCTCCCTCCTTCTCCCTCCCTTCTCTCCCCCTCCCCACTCCTCCCCCCTTCCCCCCCATCTCCAAAGATTAGCCTGAATTGTGGAGACTTGTACTATTTTTAACTGACCTAGCGAGCGCGGTGGCCGACGGAGAGATTCAGGTCTTTCTCCTCCTGACGATACGTCTGCCTGATTGTCAGTCACGTCTTTCCTTCCATGCTGCCCTCCTCCTCAGTGCTCCTCCTCAGTGCTCCTCCTCAGTGCTCCTCATTAGGCTCCTCTGGGAGATTGTTTGATCTGCATAGGAATGGATGTAAAATGTATTTTTATTGAACTGAATCTGCTGCAGCCCTTCAGATCTTTTGTGGAAACAATATTTGTTTCATTGCATACAAACAATATTTTTTTTACAGTTGATTATTTAATTGTGTATCTGAGATGGAAACAAATGATAATTTTAATATTTCCAAAGTGAAAACATCTTTGATATATGGATGTTATCGAGAAGCTGTCCCGTGTGCGGTGATGAATATCGCTTCCATGTTCTCAGCTCACGCTTCCTTTACCGACTGACTGGAGCGTGTGCGAATCCATCATCAGCTGGCACTGCAATACCCACAACCCCCCTCTTCTCCATCAGTCCCCCCCCCCCGTCTCATTTCCTCTTCATCTATAAAACACTCCATTTGCTCCACTCTCTTGACACCCCTTCAACCTTTGTGCTCTTCATCTTCCTTCTCGTCTTCCTCCACTTGTTTAACCTCGGCTCATCTTCTCGACTCTCCCCGATGTGTCACTTCGGGTTCTCCTGTCGAGGGCAGATACATGTTGTATGTATTTAGTATGTGGAGGAATTTAAAAGCAGAGTTTTGTGTCTGACGTTTGCTCTTGAAAGCGATGTTTGAGTCAGGAATTAAATTAAGACTGAGGCTGAGTGTTCGGTTCTTCCATGGTACTGATATTAATATGTATGAAACACCATCAGATGTGTGTAGTTGTATCAAACCTTTGAATATTAAAGGTGTTTCGACTTTTTTTAGTTAATGAAAACATGTTTATATTTATTAGAGTATCCACAAATAATCTGTATTGATACTGAAACTTCAATTCAGCATGAGTGTAAAACATTTTTAACAGTAACAGAAGTATACATTTAAATTATAGAAAGGGATTGATGTGCTCTTATTGGAGCATTTTTCTCTTTTTTTTTTAATATACTTTAATTTTCTAGAAAAACAAAGAATTACAAAACATAGTAGAGCATACAGTTGGTCAACTATTTGATTCATTTAGACGTTCCAATGATGGAAATAGATGCCAGTTCCTCCGTTCAGGAGTCAGAAGTCCATCTCTCAGGGTCACACACACAATCCAAGCCATTCTCTCCATATCTTGAATATTATTCACGATATCTCTCCATCACTCTTTGTTGGAGGTTCAGATTGAACCCATTATCGTGTTTCTGGTTGCTAATAACATCTTTAAAAGATGTTTGTTGGAAATATTATCCTTCTCTGTTGATTTTCAACTGAACTTCAGTGATGCAATTCAGCCTTAGTATGCAACATATATACAATATACAATATTTAGGGAAAATATTTGTGAATAACCATAAATGTCTGTGAATTAACATTGTAATACTATAACATACTATGGTATTTATGCATTACTTTGAACTCATGACTTCAGGTGGACGTTTATATGACATAAGAAACTGTGGGATGATCTGACTTGTCAGTCATCTGAGTTTTTACCAAACTATTTGAACTGTAGTACATTTCTTTGGCTGTCTTTGGCTCTATAGGGGCATTTCTGACTGCATTATGGAAATGTTGTACTTGAAGGAGTGTCATGACTTAGTGACTTCATTTTCTGTGCATCTAATTTAGATAACGTGACTCTAACAGCAGCCCTGTGCAAATTGGAAATATTGTTGATTTTTGAACAGAAAAGAAGAAAATACAACCATGGCAGTCAACAAAAAAATAGAAATTAGCATCTCTTTAAATGTTAATGTATTAAAATTGAAAAAAGTAGAATAGAAAACAGGGTTCTCTAAGCAAGTGCCTGAGGATCTGGATGTGAATCTAACTAATGTCTGCAAATCAGACGGAAGCTAAAAAAATACCTTGAAGTGCTTCTAGCCTGCAATTTCCACTGTTTGAAATGTCATTAAGAAATGTCAGTTAAGGCGAGCTGCGGAAGTCAAGCCAAGATCTGGAAGTTAAGAAGAACGTTGAGACAAAAGTCCACATCTGCTGCACAGAAAGTCGAACACAAACAGCTGCATGTAACTTCATCATAAAATTCCCTTTATGACAATCAATAAAGACGTTTCCAACTGTTAAGCACATGGAATGGAGATATTCTGCTTTGATTGTGCAGCACAGGAAACATTTTGAAGTGGAGGAAAGAACAGAATCCACTCAATTTTATTCAAGAAAAAGAAACTGAAATGAGGCTTTTTTTCCTTCAATAACACAACAATAATCCACCGTGAACCACTTCAGTAAACACGAGATGAACGTGAACGTCAATGAAGAAAAATGAGATTATGCTGTGCGTGTAAAACAGATTGAAAGGAGGTTTACTAAAGACGTGAATTAGTCCAGTTGCACAAACTTCAGCCTTCACCACAATAAATGTTTAACGGTTTCTATTTTTTAAGCTCCTGAAATAAAAAGAAAAAAGGCATTCACATTTGAAGTAATGCTCATTTTTGATACAATACATTTACTTCTTTTCACTTTAAAAAAAATCCCCAACTTCAAAATATTCTTTCTGCCAGCAATGCATGAAAATAATATCTATGATGTCAAACTATATCGTGGACAGTCGATTTAGCTCTGTGTGTTGCAGCATCAGCTTTGTTGTAAACACCTGAAAGAGTTACAACTCTTTTAACGACATGCATCTCTCGTCCAGTCTGATTAAACACCGCGCTGCCTGTGTTTTGACCCGCTCAGCATTATCCAGTAAATCATGCGTTTGTTGTGGGTGTAAACGCAGCGAGATCCTGGAGACGACGACGTCCTCTGGCTGTGCATGCGGAGCATATTTACTGGGCGGCTGCAGCTCCTCCTGGTCGCTCCTCCGCCTGCTCCTCCGCCTGCTCGTCCCCGGGTGACCGGTGAGCAGATGGGAGGCTGGGGGAGGTGTGTGTGTGTGTGTGTGGGGGGGGGAGTAATGATATGCCATGTCTGCTGCATTAACAGGCCTTATGTTTAGGAGAGCAGAGCAGACGTTGCACGGTTCAGATGATCAGTTGATTTCACCTTCATGCTCATTGTTGCTTCACAGGATGTTTTCTAACTTCTGCTCCACCAACTAATTTCCAGCGGTGACGTGGAGACTTGCTTCAGCATGAACTTTGAGTGAAGTAATGAAACTTGTTATAATGGAACTAAAACAAATCAGATGGCAAATTATTATTCCAAGCAAAGTATGACTATCGAGGAACGGGGTTCTCGAACCTTTTCTCCTCTGAGAGATAGTTTGACAAAATGAAAGTGTCCGAGAGCGAGTCCTGTTTCGTAACATTCATTAACATAGCTGAGCTCCACTTAAACTAGCTGAATCAGCTTCTTTTATGGTGAACTGTAACAAACTGAACCAGTAGCTTGCGAGCTATTGGTTGGGGACTCCTGATCTGTAATAATATTAAACCTCATGTCTGCCACGGTTCATTTATTTTTTTTAAATTTATTTTATACACTTTATTAATCTCCGAGGGGAAATGTCTTCACTACAGCAGGTGGGCTCTCAGGGGGGGGGAGCTGCTGCAGCAGGCTGCCACTAGCGCGGCGCCAGGTAACCTGACCTGAGGTGCATGTTTTTGGATGATGGGAGGAAGCCGGAGAACCCGGAGAGAACCCACGCAAGCACAGGGAGAACATGCAAACTCCGCACAGAAAGGCCCAGGACCGGATTCGAACCCAGAACCTTTTTGCTGTGAGGCGACAGTGCTAACCACTGCACCACCGTTATGATGCAATTCATGCAGTTGATTGATAGCAGCTCTGCATGCAGCAGCACATTCACTGATAAGACCCATTTCTACCGCAGTTTTAATGGAAAGTGATATGTGTGATTAACTACCGATGCTGCGGTGGATTGTGAGTTATTGTCAGGTTCAATTATTCTTTGCAAATGCAACTTGAATGTTCAACTTGTGAAAAAACCAAAGTGGAAGAAGGTGACTGATAAAGCACGCAACGTCAAAGTGGTAAGTTGTTGTTGGTTTTGCATAATTGCAAAATCGTAAATTTCAATCTTCATCCGTTTTCCTTAATTGCCATTTTTCAAAATGTTTCTCAAAGTTTGACAAAGAAACCTCACACAACGTTTACGTTTCGGAAAAAGATCATGGTTTCAGTTCAAATACGTACATTTGTTACGTAAACTAAATACGTTACCAAAGTTAACTTCCAGCAGCGGTCTTGTGAAAGTCTGTTCGGACCGTCCAAACGCCACCAACCTCCTCCGTGTGCAGACTTTCTCTCTTCATACGTCACCTGACAACTAGAGGAAGCTTGTTTTAACCCCTCAAACAATCCTCCAGTGTTGTCCTTTCTGTTGAGGTCGGGCTGAATGTGTCCTCAGATGTCCTGCTCTTTTTTTGTTTTGACAGTTTAAAAAATAATTATGACAATAATGGAAAACCTTTTCGACCATTAAGAAACTGAATTATTAGTACTTTCGTTGAGGCTTCGGGCCGCGTGTTATTTCTCATCAAAATGACTTAATTGAGCGTTTTTTAACGCAGCACATGCCACTGATGACTCAGCGGACAATCTCAGCAGCTGTCTAACTTAATGATTCTCCAGACACCTTTTCAGGCGTTAATCGTTATATATCGGCCGAGTTTGAAACAAAAACATAATCATCCCTCTCCTTCAGTCTGTGGATAAATGACAGAGAGAAGTTGATTATACAGAAGCGTTTTATTAGATGCTGTTTAGTTGTGTCGCTGCTCTTTAACTGTCCAGCCTCCATTCAGTCTGACACATTTTTCATTTTCCTTATTTTTGCAGCTCAGCCGCTGTGCTGCTTGTTTTATCCCCGTGTTGATCCTGGAGAAGGACAACGAGTGGCTCAGAGGTTAGCGACTGTGTCGTCGCCTCCAGGTCGGCGTGTTAACCGATCAAGGCTTCGGAGCTTGTAATGGAGGATTTTAGAGAGCAATACGGGACCTTTTCCTCTCTTTTGTGTCCCTGACATGGATCTCGGTGATGTTTCGATGAGATCAGACAGGAAAGAATTGACCAAAAGGGAGAACATCTTTTTTTAGGCTTTTGTAGAGAGCTCATTTAATGTCACCTCGGCGTAATTACACAACTCGTTAATACCGATCTGATGCGGGAGAGATTCATGCTGCAGAAAGGGAAAAACCTCCTCCTGTAAACACTGCTATGAAGCCCTTTAATAGGGATGTACCTGACATTTCTTGGCCCGCGTTGTTGGTGTATTGTTCTTATTGCTGAGCATGAAAGAGGCCAAATATAGACACGGTTCCACTTTGGGATGTTTCCAGCAGTTAAAATGCAGCGGTAGAGCGTTTTATTGATCTGAAACATCAACAGGGAAGGCAGGTGTTTCGGTGTCGCTGCTGGAGAATCAGCGAGCAGGTCGGATGTTTCCTGACGAACCGTTTCGTATCAGCGCAGAGATACGTAATCAAACAGAGAGACGACCGTCGCCAGAAACCCAGACAGACACTGATGTGCCTCCGATGGCGTTCTCATCAGATCCCAATGCACTGCAGTTGGAGATTGTTATTTCTCCTCCGCTGGCAAAACGTGTTCTCTGAAAAGCATTAGAGAAAATGTTCTTTAATGATCCATCGTGAAGGCTTTTTGATTCACTGACACATATTCAGGCAAGTTACTTATTTACTCAACTCCAAAGGATGATTTGGATTCATGTTACTGGACACCTGATGAATTATATTGAGATCAGAGATGTTCACTGTTCTCTGAAAACAGCAGCGTTGAGATAAAAACAGTCGGTTGGGTGAAAGTTCATCACTGGAAGCTTCAATTTCACATTATTTCAGCTGTCGGGTTTCATTTCCTGAAACACGACAACACTTTGCGTGATCGTCTGTTTAATAGGATTATGTAGCGCGACCGGTTGAACAAACAACTTTTGAATTGATAAAGGAAAAAAATATCTATTTTTGAATATTTGTGTTGTGAATAGTTTGTCAACATTTTGCACTGACAACTACGGCGCCCCCAAGGGGTCATGACCACAATTGTTTTGAGGACTACATTTGTATTCCCTCACAAAAGGTTTTGCGTTCTCTGATAATATTTTGCGTTGCCTCACAATATTTGTGCTCCCTTGTAATATATTTTTAATATATAATATATTTATCTCCAGGGTTTCCTCGACCTTTTCAACACTTAGCCGCCGCTCACAAACGTTTTTTTCTCATCGCCTGAACCAAATAAACAGAAAAAACACCATTTTGAGTGCTGACTTTGGGAGGAGAATGTTTTTCTAATCCATTCACTATAAGCCTTCTGTTCACAATTTTTTGGTAGAAAATCTTTTTACGGCCCACAGTGCTCTTTTAAAATAAAGGCTGAAGTATAACAGTCCCAAACGATGTGAAGCAGCTGAGCTCTCCACAAACCTAAAGACAAACCCTGGTTTCACAGCAGCTCTCAGGACTCATGCGTCAGCAGCTCTCCCTGACTGCTGCTGAGACGGACCGAAGCTGCGATAATAACCGCAGCCTCCGGACGGCACGGCCGTCACTGGCTGTTGCCGTGGCTGCACTGTGGCTGCTACGATTTCAGGTGGGACACGTTCCTTTTTAATGGTTGTTACAGAAGCTGTCATGGAAGCAGCACAGATTCAAATAGTAACAGCTGGACATATCCATAACACTGAAGCACAGCAGCAGCCCAAGTCCCAACAATAACCGTATCCAGCCACAGCTTCACCCGTCAGCCAGTCAGACGCACGCAAACTGGCAAATACTGTCGAATTGGCCCTTTAAAATGAAAAAAGCCCTGAATGCATCACGTAGTGTCACATCATCATCATCTCTCCTTCCCGTAGTATCTGCAGAGTTTCCTTTAGCTGGAAGCGTGTTCTAGCTGAACTGGACCAGAGCAGTTGAAATGGACATTTGGTTTAGAAGCAATCAAAGAAGAAAGGTCACGCAAAAGTTTTGTGAAACAAGACAACATTTATTGTCATATATGTCATGGGAACGCAAAATACTACCAAGAAATCCCAAAACGGTCCTGAAAACATCGTGGTGAGTGTTGGTGGCTCCGTAGAGCACGAACACTCAACACCTGCAAACACAACGTCTCAAACC
The DNA here is from genome assembly GCF_029030835.1 of Brachyistius frenatus. Taxonomy (NCBI): domain Eukaryota; kingdom Metazoa; phylum Chordata; class Actinopteri; family Embiotocidae; genus Brachyistius; species Brachyistius frenatus. Next base: position 512,523 of record NW_027210753.1, read on the forward strand.
ATCCTGGAATAGTGGCGTTACAAAAACAAGCAGAGAAAGACCATCATTTCTTTGGTCATGCGTGGTCGTATTGACCACATGGAAGTTCACTCTTACTTTAATTGACATTAATCTCTGGCGTGGTTGGTGTTGCATCACGTTGCTCGTCTCGCGGTCTCCAGTATTTGTAAAGATTGCGAACTCTCTCTGCATGTTTGTCTGCAAACAACCGCAGCATCGTTACTGTAGACACAGACTCCGCCTCCGAGTCCCTCCGACTGCAAACCGAGGCTCTGTCTTGTCTCTCACTCACTCACTCACACACACACACACACACACACACACACACACACACACACACACACACACACACACACACACACACACACACACACACACACACACACACACACACACTCACTCAAGCACACACGCGCACACACACACGTAACTGTATGTGTGTGTGTGTGTGTGTGTGTGTGTGTGTGTGTGTGTGTGTGCACTTATGCTTTACGCTTCTATTTCATGATGATGAAACATCTGCTGCTCGTTGCATCTCATCATTACTACAAACTTTTTACAATCTGCTATTCACTTCAAATCCAGAATAATTTAGTGAAGAAAAAGTGTTTAAACAAATCCAAAATCTTGCCTCAGATTTTTTTGCTTTTATATGGATTTGATTGACTGTTATTAATGAGGGCCTGAGCATGTGACAGTTTGGGTTTATATTGTTTGTACTGTATAACCTTTTATCAATGTCTTTTCATTCATGAAAAGAAAGAACCTCTTTTCATGTTCATAAATGTATTATTGGCATCAGAAACATATTCAGAGCACATTTTTGGAACATAAATTGGATCTGAAGTGGAAAGTATTTACAAAATGCAAGTATTTTTTTATTATTGAGAATTTAGATTTGGTTATTTCTTTAAAACGCTCTCCTTTTCCCCTGCTGGATGTCTGGATATGTACGGTGAGTGTTGGTGCGTCTCAAACACTGAAACACCGTTTCATGATTGATTATCTACAGACTTGTGTTTACAAATGGAGCTGCATGATATTCTGGGTCTCCCGGGGAAACGAGTAGGAAGAACTTATCACTGTTAGATTACTAGAAAGCCTTTCACCATAATGGATTCTAAAATAGAATTACAACGAATCAAATAAGAAAGATAAAACTGTGTAACTGGTTAAGTTTCAACAGGAGATGTTTCACGTCAGACTCTTACTGGAAATACTGCAGCTGGTTTACACGCGACAGAAAGTCACGATGTTTCTTTCCCAGTAATTTGGTGTCTTCCTGTTTCTTGAACTTGTGGGATGATTCCTCTTCCTGTTCTGTTCCTACTGCAGGAGTTCAGTCTCGTCCTCTCCAGTTCCTCGACTCTTCCTCTTCACCCTCGGATGTTTGCGTTCTTTCGGTTTTGTGCCTCTTACAGAGCGAGCTGCAGGACTCGGCCGGACATCGTCCGGCGTCGTGGTGGGAATCTGTTTCATGTTTCTCTCAGACACTGGCTGATGTTGCGTTCAGGTGTTTTCGGTGCAGGTGTGAAAGCAGTCAGACGAGACCAGATCAGGGTGTCGAGTTGGACGTGATGGAGGTTGAAATGTTTGTATTGGACGGCGTGAATGACAGGAAGTGTATTTTCTTCAGCGATGGTATCTTCCTCCAGATTTTGACAGTGCAGTATTTTCCAGACAGCAGCTCTGAGAATATTTGCTGAGATTTAAGCTGTTTTTGGTTTTTTTTGCACTCGTGTGTCTTCATTGTGGTGTGATTGTTGAGTTTTAATCCTGAGATGTGTCTCAGTGTTTGGTCTCCGAGGCTGATGACTGATTCCTTTGTAGTCACCAAGAAGAGAACTTCAGATGAGACGTGTGTCTGTGAAGGGTTTCCATTGACCACCAGTAACAGTTTTGCAGGAATTTTAAGAGGAGAAAGAAGCATTTTCACTCAATTTCTGTGTGTTTGCATTTTCTAACAAGCATTGCAACTTTTTTTTAATTTGGTATCTTTTGCTCTGAAGGCGCATTGATCATTTCAACGCCACATTAATAAGAAGTAGCACAATTGTTGGTTTTGCATGCTGTCAGTTTTTGAGGATCAGACCAAAATCTTTACCGTGTCAATTTTCTCACCTTCACAGATGTCATAGCAGGAAAAGCCCGGTGTACTAAGCCTTCCAACCCTCAGCGGTTTCCTGGCTAATTTCATTAGCTTCACTTTTAAGCTCATATCTTTGTCATTATAAGTTTAGTCGAGGCTATCCACATCTTTTGTTATTTCATTTGATTATAGATTTGTTTCTTATGTCAGCCTTTATATCAGGAAACACTAAATGATTTTGTCTTATGAAATTATTTTACATGTATTTCACGACAAAATATTGTCAGCAGAGATATCTTTTTTTTATAATTGTGTAGCTAGACTGGACGCAGCGCTTCACGCAGAGTTTAAAGACGACACAATTTCAACTTTGATTATCTCTGTAACGCTTCGTCACAGACGAGGAACTGACATTTTTGAAAAGCCAAGTGGTAATTATGTGTGATTACATCTCGAAGATGAATACTGGCCGCACTTTTCAACCGAGAAGGAGTGAATTTGAATCGGTCCTGGTCTTTACTGGGATATTTAATGAAACTGAACCACTGTGAATTCAATTTGTGCTTTTTTTCCTGCTGTGACAAGTACAGATATTCTCCATTAAAAACAATCTATCGTAACCGTTTGTCCCAAATCTCAATGTGAAAGAGTGACTGCTGGCTCATCAGGCAAAATGACAGATGGCAGTTTACCGCTTGACAAAGAAGTAAAGAAGTGTCTACTTCCTTAAAGTTGGATAAAGACGTCTCTTGATTGGTTTTTGTGTGTAGATATGTTTATATAACACACACACACACACACACACACACACACACACACACACACACACACACACACACACACACACACACACACACACACACACACACACACACACACACACACACACACACACACACACACACACACACTATTGGAACTCCACTTTATCTGCTGCACTGCTTCATTCTGTCTTCATATCTGCTTTTCTGACAGTTTTCCCTGAAGGAGAAGTTGCATGCAACCATATCATAAAATGTCATATTTCACAACAGGTTGAAGCCATGCTGCCATTTATGCATCTTATTACAGCATGAACAGCAAAGCGCTGCTGCACTCTTGGTACGTTACATTAAAGTAGAGGGAATTAATTCTGTTATGAATTCCATCAGGCGCCTTTGGGTTTTTTTCTTAATGATAACCCACAAGTCTGAAGCTGCTGTAACGTCAGACAGAAGAGTCATAAAATGACCAAACAAACAAAAAAAAGGCGCCGAGCCGAGCCGAGCCGAGCCGGGTGGCAGGGACGGGTACAGTAAACGATTCTGATATTTCAAGCATTAATAATATGGAGGAATAATCAAATATTGTTTAAAGTGTGATTAATTTGCCAGATGTAATCCATAGTATACATACTTGTGATGGTTTATTATTGATAACTGGTACATAAGTGCTTTCAGAAAACCCTTAGAAGACATGCAGTGCTTGGGCTGCTAATTTAATAGCATTAGCATCCTTTCCACTCTCAGTACATGCAGCTCGGTGCGTTTATGTAATGCTGATGTTCTGGTCGGGTTTGCAGCAGTTTGAGCTCAAGGTTTGTCCATTTAAAGCTAATCATTGTGCTTTTTTTTTTTACGGTAACGTAACGTGTAGTTTATCAACCCGAGTATCTTTCACCTGTGTCCACTTTCTGCAACAGAAACAGACAAATTAGCACGCGTTGCAGTGACAGAAAAATGAATGAGCAACTCACACTGAGCTGAAATGAAGCTAAATAAATAGAAGTTACTGGACGTAACTGCAGCTCTACGAGTACGCTCGTATTTTGTGTCTTTCAGGGTTGTTTCTCCTCTCAACTCAACACGAGGAAAAATATTCACCCGAGGAAACTCGTACATTTTCATAAATTCTCTTATATACATATTTTCAGAGACTTCTTCACCTGAACTTGGAGTCCTTTCAACACATACAAAATACATTTCAATGAGCACAATGAGAAACGGGAATGAGACTTTTTTTTTTTTAATTTGCCTGAAGCCCGTCTAGCTTTGTGTTTGCCAACACTCCCTGAAAGCTTCCTTCGGTGTCTGTGAACATACAGCGGATATGGGAGCGCTTCATGGATGTACTCTCAGACCAACCCTGTCACAGATCATCATGAATGATGGCTTACTTCAAGATTCAGGAAGTTAATTGCCACTCTGGGGCTTTGAAAAGAAATCCATTCAAGAATCTTTTTCTACTATGCAATAGATATGTGTCTGTCCAATAGTTATTATCACGATGCTGAGCAATAGACCACACATGATCGGGGGCGGAGCCTGTCATTGTAGATTGAAAAGACAAAGCGTTGGAAAGAAGGCCACCTGTAGATCCTCAACTTGTTGCTCGACTGAATAACTAAAGAAGAAAGGAGCTTAAAACCTTTGGTGAGGACTTTTTTTTTTTTTTTTTTTTTTAATTTTTGTTTTTTTGCACCTGTTGGCTCGCGAGTGTGTAAAAAACAAAAAGTGTGTGATGGGAGTTTAACAGCAGGATGATCGCTGCGTCGTCTGATCTCTGAAGTCAGAACTTCTGAAAGTAAAAGCACCTGCCAGAGGTCCAAACAACAGTTACTGAAAGGACGGTGAAGACGTGAGTGAGACGGAGAGATCAAACTCTTCGTTGTGGCACTACAGCATCTCTGGAACGTTAACATGTTTTCATACCAGACCGACTTCGCTTCGGTTATTGAGAGACGGGCGGAGCCGTCCATGTGACGTTTATTCTTCAACCCTTGACAGGCGGACGGGGACAGATGAAGACAGATGTTTAGAGAGTGCAGCAGAGATGGACAGATTGATGACCGATGAAAGTTAGCAGTAGTTTTGTCTTTGCTCTCGGTGGATGACATCAGACCGTGAAGAAAAACAAAGGTTTTATTTTTTACTCCCGAGCGTTTACACACACCGACAAATATGCATTTGAGCTAATAAATCCACAAAAAGTGCCATTAAAATGAAAATGTGTTTTTACAATTAATCACATGACTGTGAAGCAAAAGCACTTTTTAATTCCTCTTTAATTTGTGCCTGTTTCTATTCTTTTTTGTAAGATTTGATCTGGTTCCTCCAAATCCTCCCTCCATCTGTTTCTTTCTCTTCCGTCAGTCATTACTTCTTGGCTAATTCAAATGCTAATTCCAGATCATTTGAGAGATTAATGTTTGGACTGATAACATATTAATAATTGACAACAGCGCTGAATGACTCTACCTGGAATCCACTATAAAATGAATTCCTCTGGTTGATTGCAGAGCCTCCATCCCTGAACACTTTCAGTAGCTCTTGAATCATAATGTCCCTCAGCCTTTTCACCGGATCACTAGTGTGTCCTAGTTTCTGCTGCCTCCTATTTTGAAACAAATATATTTACTTCATAGTGCTTCTAAACAAGATCGTATTCTCTCTGCTTGTCAGATGCACCAACACGTTGCTTCACTTCACAGCTGCTGTAGTTGTACTCAGACTTTTTTTTTGGCCACTCGTTTTTTCTTTCCAGGAGTAAATGAGTTTCGAAATGTTGAAGGTTTGTGGTGCATTTTTTGCATTTTGGGGAATTAAATATGTGAACAAAATCTCAAATTAATTTCTCAATCTTCTCTACAGTATAAGATGAGGTTGGTTAATTATAAAGTACTTGTGTAATATCTTTCTCTTAATTACTTATTTACACTTTTGCTGTCTGTCTTCTCAGATCAAAAATGCACTTGTGTACTCTGTTCTGATTCTGATTATTCATGATAATCTTGCAAATTTTACAGTATTTTCACTTTTGCGTTTAACCTCAAATTGTCTTGAGTGCAACACTTTGTGTTTTCTGTTTTATAAACTGGGACACAGTTATGATGTTTGTGAAAGTCCTGTGAACTTTGAATTTTATTTACTTCAACTACAGCTTTTCAGAGGCTAAAGGACTGAAATTATTCCATGAAAATCAAGGAACTGTGTCGACTGTCTGAGCTCTGAGAATATTACTACAAACGTTCTAGTTCTCCACATTAACTAAACTGACCTTTGGCGTTGATTTGCTGCAGCAGACAGAAATCAAATCTTCCCGTCTCTTCTAAATCATTTTCATTGTGCCCTTTTGATTTACATCAGTTCAGACTACTTCAGCGGTCTATTTTTTTTTCTGGGCTTGGTTGCTGAGAACACTGTAAGAACAGATTACACTTGACTTGATCAACAATTAAATATTTAACTCGCATGGAAATGTAGTTTAGGGTGTTATTTTTAATGCACTTCGTTTTCAACCGTTTCAGTTCATTAGAGCTCAGTCGTGCTTCTGAGCTGCATCTAGATGTGCGCTTGCTTCAACCCCGGTGCCTCCTGAAGGTCTGGCTAGGCCGAAAGATAAAAGGGAATCAGTGATGACTGTTGATGCTACCGATCAAACCGCAGGCTAGAAAGTGAGAGGCTTGCACACTGGAATGTGGAGTGACTAGTCGGTGGTCATCGAGAGGCGGGAGCCCCGATGTTGTTTGAATAAGGAGTTCGCAGCTCACACTTCTTTTCCACGGGTTCCTTGTCCGACACGTTCTGAAGAGTCGAAGCTTCCCGCCATGATCCGTCGAGGCAGCGAGTCTGTTTCTGACCGAAGCCGCTCGGAGACCACTGCGATTTGGAGAAGAGCAGATCGGCCGGGCAGGAAGTTCGTTGAGAAAACAAAATAAAGCTGCAGGAAAATGTTCAAAATACAACAAGCATGTGCAAAAAACTTTACGACATCATCTTCTTTCAATTTGGACAAGAAATGTGTTCTCCTTCTGCAGACACAGTATGTGAAATACTTACTCAATAAATAGGAGGATTAATGTTGTTACAGACTAAAACACAGGAGGCTGAATTAACTTTGTCTTTAGGCTGCAGCACAAAGTAGGAAATGACAACAATAACCACAAAACGGACGAAGAGCACATTTTTAAATCTGAGAAATACGAAGAATAACTATTCTTAAAAAAACAGGTGAAGTTCAGCAGCAATGGAGAAGCTGAGTGCTCAGTTTTCTTTCAAATTACGAGTTTGAGGCAAAATAGGTAAAACTTTGAACTAATAGAAATGAACATGAAACATCCACAGATTGTTACTCATATTATTACCTTTTGTTTTGAAGAGTTTTGAAATTAAAAGATGCATTTAAAATTTGTATTATTTTTTTTCTCATCAATATCCTTCTCTTCTAAAGTGGCTTTCACATGCATCCAACTTTATACCTTTATTGCTATTTGTATAGTCTTTTACAGACGGGTTTGTTTTATTATTCACACCCTAATTCATGAAACTCTATATATGCTAACATTATAGTGAATTCAGGAGATATCTACAGATGCTAATACACAAGGTGTAGTAAAATAAATAGCAAAATTTGGAAAGATTTGGACAATTTGGATATAAAAACAAAATAGCAGAAAATCGACCAGTGCATGAAAAAAACCAATGTTTTTGCCTGGAGTGTCTTTGCCTCAGGCAGTTTAAAGTTTTTTATTTTCCCCCTTTTTGCTTTTTTTTTACCCCCAATAAGTATTCAAAAATAATACATCATTTGACTATCAGATGTATTTTTAATATGACCTGGGTTGCTAGCTGTTTGGATCTTAATGCCGTGAGGCGCCAAATGAAACCAAAATACCACAAAAGTAGTTGTGTGGTTTTCGAGTGGACCCCACAAGTATAGATTTAAAATGGATGGTGAATTTTGGGGTTTCTCTGAGGAAGTTTGATTTTTGAACCAGCAGTAATGATTTTTCAGAAACGGTGATGTGAGGACACAGAAAGTCAGTGAGGACTCGCTGCTGTGCTGATACAGCCTGAGAGACGGAAAAAAATAGAGCCAGAAATGCATTTTTCTCCCATCTTGTGAAATGTCAATTATGATCTGTCTTTACCATGAAGACAGAAATATGATGAGATTATAGGCTGATATGCTCCGTCTCCTCGGTGTTATTTAAGGAAAAAAGACATGTTAGTCGGCTGTATACTGGACATGTGGGAGCTTGTGAGAGCGTGATACCCATTATTTATTGTTCTTCTCTCATGTCTGATCTCTCTCTGCTTACTGCAACTTTAACTAGTGTCTCCGCTGCACCTTCGCTGAGATCCGGACGGATCTACAGGGTTTCAAACATCTCTGGTGAAGGAGACGATATCTGAAAAGGAAATGTTAGTAGATCTTTTAGAATCAAAGGGAGAAACTGACGGGGTTTTAGGTGGAGGGAAGCGATGGGGGGAAAATAAAAACAAGTGTAAGGCAAAACAAAAAAAAAAGGAGGGGAAGTTTTGTGAAAAATACTTCACCTCCTGGCAGCGTAAATCACTGTGATTCTCCCGCTGCCGCCTGGCAGGATGTCGAGGTGGGCGTTGAGCGTTCGGAGGTGAGGTGACTAGAACGACTGCTTGGGTTTGTCCCTAAACATGAAGGCCAAACATGGAGCTGGTGGAAGCCAATCAAAGGCTCTTTCAGGTTTTGTTCCTCCTTCAGAGAGCCGACTCTCCTCCACTTGTCTGTCCTGCTGAGATCAGACCCGGCGGCTTCACTCCTCCACCACTGGATCCTCTGCGGTGCTGTGCTCGAGCATTTCTGATTACTTTGTCGCACCGTCTGAAAGCGTTAATTTCCTTTCCCATTGCCACGTGGAGAATTACCTCATGATTTATTTTTTTTCTCATCACCACGCAGCGCAGTGCGTGCATGGACGTCAGGGACCGTCAGTGAATATGGGGAGGTGGTGGTTGATGGCGGTTGATGGTGGTTGATGGCGGTTGGTGGTGGTGGTTGATGTTGGTGGCGGTGGTTGGCAGCAGTGGTGGTTGGCGGCAGTTGATGGCTTTGGTTGATGTTGGTGGTTGGCGGTGGTTGAAGGCGGTTGGTGGCGGTGGTTGATGGCGGTTGGTGGTGGTGGTTGATGTTGGTGGTTGATGGCGGTTGGTGGCGGTGGTTGATGTTGGTGGTTGATGGCGGTTGGTGGTTGATGGCGGTTGGTGGCGGTAGTTGATGGCGGTTGATGGCGGTGGTTGATGGCGGTTGGTGGTGGCGGTTGATGTTGGTGGTTGGCGGTGGTTGATGGCGGTGGTTGATGGCGGTTGGTGGCGGTGGTTGATGTTGGTGGTTGATGGCGGTTGGTGGCGGTGGTTGATGTTGGTGGTTGATGGCGGTTGGTGGCGGTGGTTGATGTTGGTGGTTGATGGCGGTTGGTGGCGGTGGTTGATGGCGGTTGGTGGCGGTGGTTGATGGCGGTTGGTGGTGGTGGTTGATGTTGGTGGTTGATGGCGGTTGGTGGCGGTGGTTGATGGCGGTTGGTGGTGGTGGTTGATGTTGGTGGTTGATGGCGGTTGGTGGCGGTGGTTGATGGCGGTTGGTGGCGGTAGTTGATGGTGGTTGATGGCGGTGGTTGATGGCGGTTGGTGGTGGCGGTTGATGTTGGTGGTTGGCGGTGGTTGATGGCGGTGGTTGATGGCGGTTGGTGGTGGTGGTTGATGTTGATGGTTGGTGGTGGTTGATGGCGGTGGTGGTGTTGTTGAAAGGTCACTGCTTTGATGAAAGCGCTTCCCTTTGGCTGAATGTGACTGTTTGATGTCACCTGGGGAGTCTAAACTGACAGATCTGCATTTGCGGACATGTGAATGTGCTTCTTTGTGCAGATTGATGTGTACTGTGATGCTGGAATTTATTTGAATGTTAAAAAGGCTCTGCTGGCATCGCATAACTTCCCAAGTTCACCAGCCGCCAAAGTGGTATGTTGGCAACATGACACCTACAAAAAGATATTGGCTCGCAGTTTTTCCTTTGAAAAAAATGTATAAGACTTTCTGGACTGAGACAAATATGAAACAAGACACTCTCCAGAAATGCTGGCAGGTCTGTTAGGATGTGTGGCAGTTTGTAAAATAAGCCAAAGATGGGAACAGGTTGAGGTCTAAAGTTTAGTATTGATCTTTTCTGCTGAACAAAATCTAAAAAGGCTCTTCCAAAAGGCTGATAATTATTCAAAACGTAAAAATAAAAAGGTTTTTTTCTACTGCAGTGTTGTCTCTAAGTGCAAAGGTTAAAAATATGTTGACACCAACAAAACTGCTAGCAGCTATCAATAGGAAAAGTGAGATCTCTCTTTCACAGCACATTTCAAAGAAAGGCAATTCGGCAAAAACAGCATTAGAACATCATTGAAAAACAAATTGGAATAGAAACAGAATAAAGTCATTTAAGAGAGTAGAAGGAGCTTTATGATACAAGAAATATGATAAATTACACAAAAGGAAAATCAAATACAAAGTGCAGTAACAGTGCAGTAATAACTCCTGATGCTGTAAATTGCCTCAGGTGAGAAACCAATAAAGTTTTTAATTTAGATTTGACAGTGGCTGCAGTTGGAGCACATTTTATTTCATCAGGAAGTTTCTTACAGTTGAGTGCAGCATAGTAGCTTTGAGTTTGAGTTGTGGTGGACCAACCAACTTTTGTCTTGAAAATCCATTTGATTTACCAGTGTTTTGATGATGCGTTGTATTGTAAAGTTCACCATGAATGATTCCCAGATGATGAATCTCAATGACGAAGAAGTCAGAATTTCATATTTGCCACATTCCAGTTCATGACAAAAACTTTTTAAAGACTAAGTTGCCGTCACTTGCAGTCTGTCATCATCGTAGTGAGCAAACATGAACGGCAACTTGGTTCTGGAGTTAAAGTATGTTTTCACTCGAACATCACTCCATCTTGGTTCCCGGCATCCAGCGCAATGTGGTTCTGACAATCCAGATGTTGACTCACGTGGTGGATGAAATTTCACCCTGGTTTTCTGTCACATATTTCATTTTTATCCCCCCGCCCCACCGAACCGCCCCCAATTGGATTTTGTGTTCATAACATCTTTTCACTTTTCTTGGTGCCCTCGTGACATTTTTTTTTTTTTATCAGCAGCTGCCTGCCAGATTTAAGCTGCTGAAATATATTTTTGGGGATTCGGTTCACTTGGTTCTATTCGTATTGTTTATGTTCCCTCCTGAAGGTTTCAGTTAACATCATAAAAATTTGTTGACTCGAAACTTAAATCTGCATCTGTAAGTGTGCCGTGTCAAAGCTAACATGTGTATTGCTATCCACAAGACACATTGTGCAGCAATTAGAATAATTACATTTGACCAAAGTCCAAATATGCAGATTACAAAGTATTAAAAGAACTATGCAAGTCTCTGGATTTAAAGCCTATAATCAGGGACAGAATTGTCTGTAATTGGCCATAAAGCACAAAGAGAGTTTCAAATTGTGTGACGGATTAACACCCACAAGTGCAGCAGTGGTCAATAAACATCAAGGAGATTTTAAACAAGTGCTATATTAAACAAAGGAGCTTTAAAGGGAGAATTAAACCTACGTGTTGTCTGTAGAAAGTCAACTTCACGTCTTTTACATCTTAGAAAGCGTCTGAAAATAATAGCTGGTATAAAAAGCCTGCAGCTTGTGAGGCACCAGCAGACGGTTGAGACCTTTCCAGTCGAACTCAGGTCCCGAGTCGTGTCAGGAAACGGAGTGTCACAGTTTCAGTGATGGCTGTTTCACGTTGTGACAGGGTGGATGGCTCGGATGAGAACAGAAAAGATTATTGCATCAAATGTATTTTTGCAGCTCCGGTAAATGGGATGTTGGGAAAGAAAAAGAGCATAAACAGCAGGCTGAGAGTGAGTGTGCCATTCTGCCAGCTGCTGCCAGATTTTTGTGACCCCGGCTGGGGGCTGCAGCTATTAGAGCCCCAGTGACACGTTAGACTGATCATTACACAGCGCAGCTATCCTCCTCAGCATGAAGCTGCTACCCATCTCTGTCACACGATGATTAATAATGCAGTAGTGAGAGGAGCCGTGATCTCCCATTACTACATGTATGAATGCATATGCATGCAAACAGAGTAGTGGACATTTTTAATAGGGAATTAATCTGTAGATAATTGCACTGGCTGTCAGGGTCATTAGTACTCCTCCAGCCTGCCTCATTAATGGCTCGTAAAAATCACGCCTGTATTATGATAATCTCTCTTTTTCTTTTTGAAATCTTTTGCCTTTCCCAGCATGGGTTCACTTCAGTTTATTGGGTATTTAATTAGATGGATATTTGCTGCATCCACATATCCATAGACAGTTAAAGTCACTTGTACTCTGTATAATAAATAGAACTGCACACAAACCACCTGTAGCACAACTTGCATAGCAAAGTGAGCAGAACCGGACCAATACTGGAAATCTGGGGCTGATGTAGATATTGAGGAGTGAAAAAAAAATAATTCAGATTTCTACCAAAGAACCTTGTGTTAAGAAGTCGCCCTCTCGTGCATTTATTTATTAGAGAGACACGGTGATGTGGCTGAAGTGTTTTAACTGCAATAGAGTTGCGATGATTCGTTTCTCCCAGGAGATTTTTTGAAAGTCCGGGTTGATGATGACTGAGTTCCATTGTCCCAGAAAGTAGTGACAGTAAACCAGCAGCCATCATTAATTCACCAGTCAAAATATCTACTGTGAAAAATGTCTATTGGTCAATTATTCGATCATTCTGAAAATAATTGGCAAACTTTGCGGGTCACTCAGATCTGGGTGGATCTGAGTGACTCCAGGGCATCAGTCACTCCCTATCTGACGCCTCGAGCTTGTCAAGGTGTCTGTGCTCCTAATGCCCGACTTCAAATCCAGCTCTCTCAGGCCTGAATGCAGCTCTCCTCGACTCATTTTCTCCCACTGTGCCGCTGTGTGGGAGGATTTAGTGTTTTTTTTTTTCTGAGGTAACAGCTGAGAAGAAAGCTCTTCCTGGCAGAGGTGCCACTTTCAGTGTGCAGTAGAAAATGGGAATTCCTGGTGTATAGATTTATCTAATTTCCCCCCTTTTGTGCATCTCACCTAATCATTGAACCGACAGTGCAGCAGCTTTTCTTATCTTATGGGGTAGATGCATTCAAAATGGTTGAAGCATCCTTTGATGCAGCGCTAAAGGAGATGAGTTCAGACATTTACACTAAGCTTTATTCCCTTTAAAGAAAACAGGAGGGTTGGCATGAAAGAAAAATTTGTATTTTGCAAGATCCTCTACTTTTAACAGCCATCCTAATCTGTTGCACCGTCTAAAGCGTTTCGTTAATAAACTGTTAGTAATACAATTTAAATTCCACAAAGCTCCTGAAAGAATGTGACTTTGTGTGAAGGACAAAACTTTTGTGTTTCTTTTAACTATTCATTTCGTTTTATGACGGCAAAGCTTTCATTTTAACAGTCGCTCCACATCCCGACCCTCACCTATGTTCGCGAGCTGTAGGCCCTGACAGAAAGAGATTGAGAGCTGAGATAGGTTTCCTCCGCGGGGTGGCCGGGTTCAGCCTCTAAGGTTAAAGAGCTCCGTCATCCAGGAGGAGCTTCGGAGCAGAGCCGCTGCTCCTTCGCGTTAGAAGCAGCTGGTTGAGGTGGTTCGGGCACCTGATTGGGACAAAAACGTCAGCTTGATCAACCTGTTGCCATGGCGACCCGACACCGGACAAGCGGCAGTAAATAGATGGACGGATGGAACTTTTCATTTTGCTTTACCGACCACGCAGTAGTGGAGGTCCTGACCTTTTTAGATAAATCCATCCAAATCATTGCCTTTGTTATTATGTCAGTGAGACCTTGTCTTCTCAGCGAATGCTCCACACTGATGTTATTGAGTTCTTTAGTTCAACCTGCTCAACAAAAATATCAGTGTCTGACCTTAGCAAGGCCTTTTAATAGAAAATGGTTTCGTCATCTCATTCAAATTATACATTTTAAAGCAATATTCTGCCACCACGTGTTGTATATCTACATCAACAGATGCTTAATTTCCAGTTAAAATGAAAGCAGGTGAAATCCCTCAGTTAACGCTGGTCATTACTCTCCATGCATCGGTCTGCATCGCTCTCCCTTGTTGCCTTCTGTCACTTTCTCCTCCATTTTTCTTTCTGGCAAAAAAAAAATCCCTTTGATAGAGACTGTCTGGAGTTTCACTGTCTTCTGGCAAAATTCTTTACCTTGAGAACAAAAAAAGCTCCACTGTTATTTCCACAAACTGTCTTTAGCGCTGCAATTTCACCGCCAACGTTGTGTTGCTCATCCAGTATTAAGAGAAGGTGCCAATCTAACTTTACGCACAATAAATTCAGAGCTCAGACAGGCGTAATAAGGTGATGCGCATCAAACCCTGGCCAGAAATTTCAATTTCAGCTTTCATGTATTTTTAACTGTATCCGAGGACACAGCAGCGGTGCATAATTAACCCAAACTATTCATCTCACTTACGGAGCAGATCATACCTGTCTCGGAGATAAGAGGGAACGCAGTTAATGTGAAACATCAAAGAGAATCCAGCAATCTTGACTAATTCCTGTTTTTGTAATCATACTCTGACAACATAGTGTGCTTGCTATGGAAATGTGCTCAGCTTTAATCTTTGCAGAGACGACACTGGACATAAATACCTCATTTACTCAATATGGATTTACTTATTCTCCTCTTTTGTGCTTGTTCGTGATTGTAGTCGCAAGTTTAACACAAAAACACACCGTTTCCTGTTTGATTCAACTAATAATGAAGGTTCCTTGGAAATATTAGTTCCCTTCACAGTTTTATAACTGAAGTGTTCAGATAAATGCTCTCTCTCGTCCCGCCCACCGATAGCTGTAACCTGACTGCACCACAGACCTGTCAATCAAACAGACACGCCCCCAAAAACAGGTCTTCTTGAATCTTCTTTTCTAATGAATGAGGGATTATTTTCAGATGGACCTCCAGAAAACTAATAAGAAGGAGTGACTTTAGCTAACAACACCGAGATAACTGATGGACACATTTTATTCACTTTGGTTTTGATGAGAGAAGTTGAATGGGAGTCTATGGAGCCGGAGGCTTTTTGGAGCCGACCTCTAGTGGCACTCACTGGTGTTGCAGCTGAAGGCACTTCTGCATCGGCCTCATTGTTCAGATCTGGAAGCTACGAACACTTTTATAAACAGCCAATCGTTACCGCACTGCAATACATAAGAAGTTTGCAGTCGTAGAGAAAAGTACGATATTATTAGAATGAGTTTAGAAACAGCATGGGCCTTGACAACCTGCACTTCATTATGAATCAGTCCCAAAGAAGATGAGAGACACTGGAAGTAATTCACTCTCTGTTGAGGAACAAGCTGAGGAAACTGAAATGGAGGAAGAGAGTCTGAATACAATCTGTACAACATTGTGTCTGAAGACGGCATTTCATGCCCGTTGCTTCTTTTCAAAATGGCATTATGACACTGGTTAAAAATAAAAAATGTGGCGCAGAGACGACGGCTCAGATTTTCAGTGTAGTCTTTGAACTGCTGGAAGTCTGCTTACAAAAAAAAGAAAGAGCCGCTTATGGAGGAACAGTGGGAGGTTTCGACAGCAGTGAGCAAAAATAAAATGCACAATATATCCACAACAATTTATGTAAAAATCCAAAGATAACATCTGACATTGTAGCTCTCCCCTGGGCCGTTTTCACGAATCAAGACACTGAACTCAAAATGCAGTCGAGTGTGCAGTGTGCACATGATGTCATGTTGTGTGGCTGCACAGGGTACAAGGTGGAAGGAGGAGGGATGTCTTATCAAACAGGATCTTAATTAAGAACTGGCAGCAAATCGGTTCGGAGTTTGACCAAAAAGAGAGCAGAGAAGCTGTAAGTGACGAGACAGTTTATTCAAAATTAAGGCCAGAAAAAGGTCATCAGTGAAGGCAGAGGGAGCACAAACCGAAAGCAGGAACACAAAACGAGGTCTGGACACAAAGGCTTCTGACAGTCTGCAAATATGAGCTGCTGCTCCACAGTCAAATGTACCAGGTGACCGATACCGATAAGAGTTGCAGTATATCAGTAATCATTTCAAAAGTAATCAAACTTGACGTGATCAAAGTTAAAAATACAAAACCCGTTTATTTCTTTCATTTTAGGCCTTAACCCATGACACCGTTACAGAAAATGAATTAAAATATAGGATGAGCCGAAACAAAACACCCCAGGGCGTAGACATTTTAGATGTAAAAGAAAATCTATAGGGATCTTTTCAGAGCTGGTTTCCATGGAAACCAAACTCTCAGATTTGCTGTATTTTTCATTTTCCTCAAAATCTCTACCAGCGACTAATGTTACATCTGTTTGTACTTTTTAGCTTATTTTACACTATTCTGTCTTCAATTTCCTGTTTTATTTTGATAGTCCACCTCTCGTCTCGTTTTCACTTCCTGTTCCCCGTGTCCTCCTGCCTCTGTTGTCCTCCCGCCCTCACGTGTCACGAGTCGTTGTGCTTCTGTCCGTCTGTGCCGGTTCCTCGTAGCGAACGGCTCGGTTCCGGCTGAGGGACCTCCGGGCTTCTGGATTATCGGACGGCCTCTTTGTCTCTGTGTTTTCGTTGCTCTTCACCTGATGGATGGAGGAACTTTGAACCGAGCTGTATTTCTGAATCCTGCTGTTGAGTCCGCTTCCGTACATATTGAAGCTAAGATGAGATATTTTCAAAGGATCTGAAGACTGCTGAAGACTTTTAGATGAAACATGGTGATCAGCTGATTGAGGGAGGAGGGGCTGAAATGACAGGAAGTATTCGAAAGGGCACGTCTGATGAATAAATAAATCACAGCATTAATAGTTCACTTTGTGACTTTATTTAATTTCTACTAACCAACGACATTGTGGCCTCAAATATTTTGTGGTAATAATTACACACACACAGTCCTGTAATGGTTTGATGTGAGGACCAGGTCGCCGCCATATTTCCTGATAATTACATTATAATGACAATAATCTTCCTAATGGCGCTTCGATGATCTTCAGAGTGCCGTGTGTTTGATCTCTTCGTCCTCTCCGGACGACCCCCGGTGCAAACAGAGGGGGCCAGAGAGGTTAATGGAAACTGGATTTGGTTATTTTCTCAGTGTACGAAGCAGCTGTTCTCGATCCAGGACACGACGAGCGTCCGCCTCATCGCGGCCGCCTCATCGCGGCCGCCTCTCCACTCGATCGGTTGTTGCTCCGCAGCGTCATCAGACCTGAACCGCTGAAAGCTCGAGCATACAGACATCAAGAGGTGTCGGTGGTCAACTTATTTTTGGCCGCTGACAGACCTCACAACGCGAGCAGTAAACCACGGAGCAGCACTGCAGGCGATTGTATTTTTTATTTCAGATTTAAAAGAAGTGACAGCACAGGCGAACTCAGAGGAAGATCACTGGTAGAAATGTCAGCAGTCCTGGCTGCAGCTCTCTGTGTCCACTACACAGGACCGAAGGTGCGTCTGTGTCCTCACTTTTTTCCCCCCAAAAAATAAAAGACAAAAATCGCCCCGCTTCTCTGCTGGTTTTCTCCCGGCTCGGCTGGCCTGTCAGCTCCGATGAGCGTGATCTTAATGTGATCCAGCAGGAACGCAGACACGCGCGGACCCCGCTGAGGATGATGGGATTGGTCGGAGGACCCGGTGGTACGTTCCAAGAAGGCAGACGCGGTTGTCCGATTGGTGGGGAAATAAAACAAAAAAACCAGACTTCGGATGTGGAGTGGATGTGATTTTTGAGATTAGGGGTGACACTGACTTTGACAGAAACAGTCCCACATCGACACGGAGCTGCGATTTCATGCCCGAGAGTCACTCTGACTCTGCTGGGTCACGTTTTGATACACAGCCTGGATCTCAGTGGAGGTACCAGGCCTTCATGTTTGTACTGTATAATATTACCTAGAATTGCCATTGATATCTAAAGCTTACATTTAAACCAGCAGCCTGTAGAACATGGACATAAAGCATCTCAGAGCATGAATCAAAGGTAAAGGTTGGTACTTTGAGCATGCAAATTGCTGATTTTAATAAGTTAATATTGAATTACAATATAAAACACTAATAATAATTCATGTGTACAAATTATGATAAATCCCCCCACCCCTCTCCCAAACCCTACCCCACCCTCTTGGATGCTTCTACCAGAGAGGCTCTGTACTGATTGTAGATGGCTGATTGTGGAGGCAGAAGCAGGAATTTTCACATTTGCTTTCAACAAATTGTTCTGACGGGATAAAAACATGACAACGAGGCGCTGGTAGAAACAGGAAGTAAGGAAGAACGATAATCACATAAACTAATCGATTTTCGTTATAACGGAATATTCAAAAATTGTGTCCCATCCCCGGTCTTCACTATGCAGAGCTTTGAAAGAAAACAGACCGTTCCATTTTTTTTCTTGGATGCTTCTTTACATAAGTTTAAACTAATCAGGAAATCTGCATAGTTTGTAGTCCGTTTTGAAACAGGAGTCGTTGATAAAAAATACGTCTGTTGAAGTGTCTGAACTGAAAAGAGGCTCGTTTAGGTTGAAAGGTTTCAGATGAAACACTAATCACACTGGAAAGTGAAACAAAGTTCACCCACACATCCTCATTAACAAGCTGGTGTTTTAGCTATCGGAGCGCCACCAGTCCTGTGTATCCACGTATATCAAGTCTTCTTCAAGTACAGACCACATTTTCAACCTTCTAGCCTCACATGTTTGATTGCTTCCTTGGTTTACATTTACATTTATGTACAAGTCCCAACCGAAGCACAAACTATAGAGATAAACAATAACCAAAAAGAGCACATTACCCTCATGGATTCATGGATTCATGGATTTATCCACGTTAATTGTTCAGGGACTCAACAAACAGAGTGTGGTGGAGCGAAGCAGAAACAATGAAGGGATCATAATTGGCAGATAACGCAGATATTCATCTTTCATCATTCAGTTTTAAATGTGATGAAAAGAATAGAATGATGACGTGATTAGTTTTATCTCTGAAAGCATAATGGCGGCGTTTCAAAGCACCTGTTTCCCATCTCTAATCAAGCTGTCATCAGTGTGTTTGTGTATAAACAGACAATTTCTGGGTCTTTTGAGTTCTTTTGAAAATATAGTTGTGATCTGTGACTTCATGGTTATAATTCTCTCGTACTGTTATAGTTCTGCTTCTGTTATGATTGACACTAATGAGATCAAAAGAATCATCTTTTACACAAATACAATAAATACAAAGACTGTTTTACTTCCTTTTTTTTCTCTTTCTAGTAAAAAGTAACTGAATGTTTTAATCCCAGAAGTTTGTCTTGAGACTATTTTCAGATAAATAGAAACTTTGGAGGACAAAGCTGTTTATTATTCTCTGACACATTTTTTTCAGACTTTTCATTATTGCTCAGGTGTTTTTTTAAAATTTATTTTTAGATTCAATAATCAGATGGTAAAGGATGAGACAGCTGTTTATCAGGAAAGCAGCTGATGGGCTTCGCTGCAGAACAATTCCAGAGTAACATGATGCTCAGAATGATGAATATTGATCCTGATGTTGCACGGCAACAAGACGATCCCACGGCTGCATGGAATTTAAACACATTAAAAGAAATGGTGTTTGATGTTTAAAAATAGACAGTTGTCCATGCAAACAATGATTCTTGTCTTGTCTTTGGCTTTTACTTCTTTTTTTTTTTAAACTTTTTTTTATGATCGTTCGAAAGTAAAGCAATAACGAACTGTTTTAATGGACATTAAAAGTATGTTGGGAGACTGTTTAGAAAAAGCTTCATTGCTTTTTCTGTTTTCTCAACATGAGCCTGACATTAAAAGTGAAGGTTGTTTGGGGTCCGAGGGTTTGAAGAAGCAGTAAACCAAACTCAGCGAAGTCACGTTTATTCACTTCAAGCCTTCGTTTTATGCACAGATGCAGTGGCGTCCTTCTTCAAACAGGTGTTTGTGAGTCCAGATCAAAAACTTTGGGCAGAATTAATAAGTTGTATAAGGCTCCAACTGTTGCTGCAGCCTGTCATTTAAATCTTAAGTATATTTTTAGACAGTATTTTTTTTAAGGAAATAGGATTACATGCAATGTATCAACAGGTTTCCTGAAGATTCTGTCTGCAGTTTAAAAAAAAAAAATCCCCAAACTAACCATTACCATCTCCAACAGCAGAAATAAACAGTTGGGATACATGGAATACTTGAAATATTAAATACTTCATTCTTCTGCCTTGTGACATGCTGACAGATTATTTTACCTCTCAGTAAAAGTGCATCGATCCATTTTGATTCACGTGTAAATGTAAGCTCATTCCTCGAGCAGCTCGGTGTTGAGAAAATCCAGATCTGTCGCGCTGAGCACTTCAGCACCACGGACAGCGACAGCCGTGTTTAGATCAATGGTCTGTCAATGTGCTTTTTACTGAATACTTGATGTCTGCTTACTTAACTGCTTCGTAATGTCAAGTCATCAGCAAAGTGCAGTGACACCCCCTCCACCCCCTCCACCACCTCTGCAGGATTTCAATGTCAAACTGATGTTGCCAGGCAACATGTTGAAACACTGCACAGAACTGTTGGGTTTACATGTTATTTAACAAGCAACTACGCCCTCAAGTCCTGCTAGAAACTATACCAGCATATGTTAAAACAAACACAACAGAGGAATGGGGGTACGACAAAATGTAGGACGTGTGGAGGTTCAGTCTGGACAACAATGTGGAGCTTCCAGAGATTTATTTATTTACACTTTCTGATGTAGTCTTGACTGTAGCTGTTCCCTTTAGCTGCCATTTCTCAAAGACGTTTCAAACAGTGGAACTGGAAGCTGGAAACCTTTTCTATTGTCACACAGGATTTTACTTTGTAGGCGTCAGATAACTTTGTTTTCAAATAAATAAATTAAGCTCTTAATTTGTGATCAGCTGAAACATGCTAATGAAATTCCTCTCCTTGTTCTTGTTAGGTCTGAAATAACTTTAGTTGACCAGTTAATGAAGCTCTGAGACTTTACAAGTAGAACGATGCCCAAACGTCTATAACTATTTATTTAAGTTCAAAACTAACAGGGCAATAACATTTGGAGAAAGGCTCATTTTTTTAATGTCTGCTTGCAGTTGTCTTTGTACTTTTTATTTCACGTTAAAGATCAATTTGCTCAGAGAACTCCAACTGTATGTTTCACTCTCTCACATCAGAAGTTTTTAGCAGAACTGAGAAAAAAAAAGTAGACGGACAAGCAGCTTTCTATTCAGAATAAACCCAGAGATGCACGACCTAAAATATCTCATCCCCCTCAGATATGATTTCAGTTGCAGGAAGCGGAAAAGTTTGTTAAAACATTTGGTAATTACGGTGGGGGAGTGAGGGTGAAAGATTACCAACCTTGGCAGAGACTGTGTAAAATCATTCCACCCCCACTGGAGGAATAAATCCCTTTTAATGGGGCTAAATATGAGGACTCCATGTTAATACTCCATGATAGTATTCTAGTCTCACCAGAACGGATCATTTCACAGCTGGTCTTCGGGGCAGCAGGTCCACCGGGCTCCTCTCACCACTTTAGCAGCTCTCTGGAGATCTTACAACATTCATGTCGTTGCCCTTGGACTGCTCTCCAAAGCTCTGATGTTTAGAGGTCACTTTTCAATCCCCCCGAGCTCCGAGCTCTCGTGTGGAGAAGGACTTCTCAAAGCCGACCTTGACCAAACAGTCTTGTTCAGTGTGTTTGTTGTTTTTTCTATAACTGATTCAAGATCAGTTGGACAGTTGAAAGTTTTCAGCACATAGATGACTGAAAACGGGTCTACAAGCGCTCCAACACATGCAGAACTCCTTCACAGACATAGTTGGAGGTGTTTGGTTGATGTTTGTTCTTTGCCTTGTAACAGTCGTCTCTGTAATCTCTGAAGCGTTGGCCAGGTCTTATGAGTCTGCTCTAAGCACCGTTCACCACATTGTTCACTCAGAGGCTGCTACATTGAGGGTCTATTTTTCTTTTCATTTGCTGGTGTTTTCTGCCCGTTAATCTCTGTGCTCTATTCAGCGTTAGTAAGATCATATTGGTGTCTCAGTGTGATGTAAAACGTTTTGAATAACCCAGCAGTAATAACACTGCAGCTATAACTGCCCATATTCACCGTAAGCGCATTTCGTTTGAAAATGTTTTATTGCAGTAAAATATACTTGAGGTGTGAAGGACTGAGAGTTTGCTCTGTGGCTTTCTTGTTATAAGAGTCAGTGTTGAGTTTTTTTTTTTTTTTTAAATGAGTATGAGCCTCATAAGTCTGGAGATTTTGGACGTCTACGTAATTTAGGAACTTATTTTCAGTTCTCCTGCTCATTTCCCACCAATCCGTTTCATCATTTTTTCTTATGGTCCCTGATGATGGAGACACTGCTGCTGTATGATGAGGTTTTCCTCCACTGTGTTAAAGCTCCTTTACATAGCGGAGAGGATTGAAAAGAGAAAACAAACTACCGTACATTTCCCCTGAGAATCAGAATAAGTGCTGTAGATTGATCCTGCCCTCCACAGGATATTTGTTTGAAGATGAAACCTTTTTAAACTCCTCCAGTTGTTGGCAGGATTCGCCGAACTTCGCTGTTCTTCTCCAGGTCCAACTCCCCATCACTGAACATTGCACACAGCTTCCTTATGTTTTACACTCTGCAATCCTGCCTTCCATTAGAGGTCCTGTTTGTTCATTCGTTTCTTGTCATGTAAACAGATTCTGTTGCCGTTGACTTCACCTTGGGGCCTCATTTTCTCACTCTTTGTTGTTTCTGTGTTTCTTCAACTCTTTTATTTATAATCTTGTGTTTGTTTAAAGCTGCTTCAAATACACCTTCAAGAGTTTAATGACTTTTCGGGGGGGGGGGTGTTGCATGTGAACTATGTTGTGTAGTATTTTCTTAATCAGATACTATTTTGCAATAAGTTGAAGGAAGGTGTGAAGATATTTATCTGAAGCTATAACCTCGATATTGTCTTTTCTTGTGATGGTCCGTGTTATAAACCACACAAGTTCCCGCGCTGCTTCTTTGAATAGAAAAAGACAGAAAAAACAAAAAACACTTGACTTTGGTATTTTATCAGAAACAGTAAAAGCTGCAAGTGGTTTCTGCTGTAAACGCTGTGTGTGTGTGTGTGTGTGTGTGTGTGTGTGTGTGTGTGTGTGTGTGTGTGTGTGTGTGTGTGTGTGTGTGTGTGTGTGTGTGTGTGTGTGTGTGTGTGTGTGTGTGTGTGTGAGACAGACAGACAGAGACATACAGAGACAGAGACATATAGAGAGACAGAGAGAGAGACATTCGTGGCCGGTCGTGGTCATTTTCCGGAGCTACATTCCCGACTTCTTCATCCCTGTAATGACTCTAGAAAGACCGTCTGTCTGGAGATTGTTGAGAGCAACTGGTCAGTGTAGAGAAAAGAGGACGGCGTGGACAGGATGTTTGTCTGTTCTTCTGTGTCTCTCAACACGTTACAGCCTGCATGTGAGTATTTGGGAATTTGAATTTGCAGCGATGCATATGAACATTATGTGGCACATGTTACTGCCACATTATGCAAATTAGAGCATTATTCGTGCAGTGCGAGCAAATAAATCTTAACGTGGCACTCTGTGAGGAAATGGGTTAAAAGGAGGATATTTCCTCTCCTCTTGCCTCGTTAGTCAACCACATCGAGTAGCACGTTGTCAAACTCCGGCTTTAACTGCTGAGAGAGCGCGATGCTGCTGCTGTTGTGTGTTACTTATTTTCTGTCGTGTAACTCACCAGAATCTGGACCCAGTCTGCTTAGTTTACTAATCTGGATAATTTATATCACGGCAAAGTTCACGCACAGCTGTTTCATTAACCTTGTTTTTGTAAACTCGGGTGACAGCGTGCGACATGTAAAACAATAGCAAATGCTACATTTCTGCAAATGCAATATAAATGGTAATTCAGGGGAGAGCAACTTTTTCAACACAATTTCCTTTTTATGCCTAAAATGTATTCATACATGACGTGTGGAGAAAATTAGATCTCGGTACGCTCCGTGAATTAAGTGGAATTTTTTCTCCCCACATAATTAAGATTTTCCACCGATCGCTGCCAACCAGTCGACAGATTGCAGGCAGATCTCGGCGCGTCGCCGTGCGCCTGCGAGGAACCTTGTGGGTGGTAGAAGAAAAATAAAGCCCGGACAGATTCTTCTGTCCTGCCGTGACGGCAGCTCAGCCAAAGTACCAGGACCGGCTCCAGGCCTCCCGGTACTGATTACTGACGGACTGACCCGCGATGAGAGAGCTGGACGGGACCGGTCCATCAGCTGATTCATCAGTCTGGAGGACATCGGGCTAATATGCTGTTCAGGTTGAGAAAGATTTGGTCCCGTGCAAGAAAAACTGTTTGATATATTTTTGTGCAGTGAATCCAAATACGTCTCCAGAATTTCCGTTGTTCTGCTCCAGTAAGCTGACATGAACCTGTTAACGTGGTACCAAGGAATAAATCACCTGAAATACACAAACAAAACAAACACATTTTCATACGTAAAAGTCGTATTTATGCTCCTTTCATACTTTGTAACACTAAACAAGTAATCGTGACCTAAAACACATGCTAACGTTAGCCAACAGGCTCGCTAACAGATTGAGTTGAGTGACACGCAGCTTCAGCTCTGCATTATTTGAGTTAGTGGGACCTCAGCAGTTTGAATTTTGTTGCCCAGTCCTAAACGGGGAGATAGATGGAGCCTCGTTAACCTTCTCGTAGCTGCAGTGAAACAGATCATCCTTCTGTGGTAACAGCAGATGAAACGTGACCGACGCTCAACTGGACTTCAGTTGGTGCGCCGCGTATCGACTTCACCACCAGGGGGTGCCGAGCAGTTAATGTCCACCAAATAAATGTTTTCTATATTGCTGTAATTATGAAAGGCAGTCCACAGAGCTGCAGTCACAATAATATTTACTCAACTTTTATTGCCTCATTTTCACGTCAGCTGCGGACTTCTGAATGAGCGATGAGGGAACGCCGATTGGTTGTAGCTCTCGTGAGTAACATCATTTAGCAAATGGGCCCAGCGGGCGTCGTGAGTAGCCGGCATGGTGACAGCTCAGCACAGTGTACAAAAGGAGTTCAAACCCGGGTCACGAGGAGGCGCAGTAACGAGCTCCGAGGACACACGGCGGTTCGATGGGCTGCAGGACAACCGTTTTGTGACCGTGTTAACCTACTAAGATAATTAGTCTGATTTGAGTTTTTCGTTTGTGATATAATTCTGTCTGGGAACATTTAAATTGACCCAGTTTTCAAAGCGGCGGTTATGTTCAGTGACAACATGCAGAAAGGATGCAGCTGTCAGCGGAGAGTGTGATGCTAAATGGGCCTGGAAGCTTTCTGCTTCCTGCATCTCGTCTCCGGCTCTCAGCATCTCTGGACAGATGTGTTTTTATTGGACAGCAGAGATTGATTGTGACGAGCTCACCACACAACACAAGTCACACGTTACAGAAACAGAATCTGGGCGGCACTAAGTTTCCATTGGTACAAAATATATATATTTTTTTCTACAATAAGCGAATGGATGTTTTTGCTCAATAAAGGTGTTATTTAAAGGTCCAGTAGGAAGTCAGTGGACTTTTCTTCTTTTACTTCTCCTGAAGATTAAAGATTTCCAGGCAAATATGATTCCATTCTAGAGCTGCAGTTATTAGTTGATGAATTGATTAGTTAATTAAAAGAAAGTGAATCAGTAATTTGGATCTGTGATGTCTCTTTTTTTGTGTGATTTATTAAACATAACAAAACTTTGCTGGTTTCTTCTCCGGTGGGAGAATTTGTTGCTTTTCTTTGTCGTAGCTTTATATGATGTTTTCGTGCTCTGGGATGTTGAGCTTTTTTTTAAAACAAAAAAAAAAGAAGCTTTTTCTAACATTTTGTAGACCAAATTATTTACTAATTAATTGAGAAAATAATCCAAATGAGAATTTCTCGTTTACAAAACTTCTACTTTTGGTGAAATTGATTTTAAATTTAGACTATAATTACATGAAGGCAACAAAGGTGTTCTTCTTGCATCTAAGACTCAAGAAAGGATTTGACTTTTAGTTATTATTTACCAGTAATTTAAAGCATTGCTATGTTTACTGCCAGATCCATGAAGAAAAGACCACAATCTCATGAACTCATAAAGAATTCGTTTCTTGTTGATTTAATTGAAAATGAAGTTGCCCCCAAATAATTGCCTGTTCATAACTCACTATTTCATTATTTGCTGCAGCTCATGAGAAGCTCTCGCCGCCTCCGTCGTCCTCTCTGTTGAGGCTCCGGCATGAATCGGCTCCTTCGCGTTCATTCTTTTTTATGCTGCTGAGCTTTGGGGGAAATGTTGACTCGTCGACGTCTGACACGGCTCGTCTCCGACTTCTCGGATCAGGTGTTGAGCTGGACATGCCAGATAAACATTTGTAGGTGTTTGTGTCGTTTGCCTCGCCGTGTCATCCTCTGGCCTCCGGCCGTTTGTAGAAGTATGAATTTCTGATAAAAAAAAAAATCAAATCTCCTGACAGCTGAGCTCCGGCCTGGTAATTCAGCCTGTGACTCCGCTGTGCTTTGACTTCCTCACTGTGTATTAACTGGATGATCTGAGAGCTTCCATCTATTTGTCCTCGTGTCTGACTCGATGCCGGTTATTTCCAGACCAGGCAGCCTGGACGGCGCTGGTCAAGACCACCTCTCGACTCCTTCATCATGCAATGTCTCTTTTTGTCATCTGCTTCAGCCTTCATGTCGTGCAGAGCAAAGTCAGAGTCAAGCAGCCAGAGGAGGTCGCAAAGAAATTCATCATATCAAGTATATCGTTGTAGGGTTATTAAGTAAGAAAGTCATAATACCATTCATTCAAATGTGCCAAAATGTTTTAGTATCCGTGTAGCATTTGCATTTTTATTGTGTCATCTGTGAAAAAATTGCTGTGAATGTTTGAGGAAATGCATGTGTTCTAAAAAAAAGATCATTTTGGAGAGAACTTTTGGTCAAAGGTGGTTTGCTTTGATGTCAAGTGGTTTTGTACATACTGCGGCCGTTTTGTTCTTTCCACATTCAAATAGACGGCGTAATGGTTCTGGCATTTATGTTGAAATGATAAACTTAAAATGGCAGAGGTCAGAACAGGCCGTTTGTCTTTGTGCTGTTAATGTTTCAAAATTAGCATTAATATTCATTTTGACCAATATTTAGTCCGTTTGAAATGAAGGGTGTAACAGACATGTATTCATTCAAGACATTTCTGTAGACTGCACGATGCTCGATTTAGGACGAAGCTTCCTGGAAGTTCCTTCTGGGATGTTGTGGCAGTTCTATCAGCTATAGCATGCTAACAGGGACGTCAGTCATCTTTTTGAGGAGTTGATTCATCATTTTTGTCACTTAAATGTGATAAAAATAAAACTGAAAAATGCTTGCCACAGCTATTTCTTTTTAAAGAAGTCTTTGTCACAGACTTGAACCCAACATGTTTAGAGGAAGTCAATCCCACATTTTAGACTCTAGAAGCAGATTATCTGTCGGGATTAATTGATTCGTTTTTTCACCTCATACTCTCGGGTCACTATTATGGGCTTCAAAATCAAAGTGTACATGACTTTTCTTCACTTTTTAGAGGACACATGTACCTGTCGTTTATTCATATTTATTATTTAGCAGCAGTTTAATGGGATAAAAACGTGGGATATTAAAAAGATAAAGATTGGTCGGAGCACTGGCGCAGTCCACTCCCCTTTTTCTACAGCTGTTCTTGAGCCGATGCTCTCGTATTCTTACGTCCTCCTGAGCTTTATTTTGCAATTGCTTTGGCAGGGAAATGTTAATTATTCCAACATATTCATGAGCTTTTGATTTAATTGGGAGCTCCATTAAGACACTTAATTTGGAGTTGCTTGACGCCACAGTAATCCCCCGATAAGCTCCAACTGTCGAGCGTAGGTGTTAAGTGACTCTACTGCTTTCGAAGAGTTTACTGCACGAGAAACCAGGCTGCAGTTTCCAGAAGAGCAGAGCGGAGTACAATAAGAAGTATTCACCCCCTCGGTCAGTGTATCGGAGGAGGCTTCATGCGGTCGTGACTCTCCGACCTCTCGTTAAATGATCACCTTTCACAGCGAGAGTGGTGTCATGTTGCCAGAAGAAAACAAGTGAGGATTAGTGGTGAACAAAGGAGAACTTGATGCAACCTTGACATGCCTCATTAGAGCCGGTGTACTGTTTTACTGTCGTTAACGTTCAGGGGCATCTCGCTTTAAGAAGAAGCATCAGCAGCTTGCAGAGGTGATAAATTGCTGCTGCCTTCTTCCTTCGTTTAGTTGTTTCTCAGAAAGCGTGTCTTTTATTAAGAGCAAGTGTGTGAGGATTACATTAAAGCGCTCTCCCAATCAATATGTTTATGAAACCGCGATGTGGATTGTGTTTCCACGACAACGTCCCGGGCTGACGCTCACATTTAGTCAAGCATAGAGAAATGAGCTTTGGGGAAAAGAAACTGCACAAGTTTGATTGAGTTTGCACAGCACCCCCAAAAACTAACACAAAAACAAGATGAAGAAGCCAGCGAGATGTGATTCATGGTGTTGGCTTCAGAACTAAACGAGCTCGTGCTGACACCGCTGGTTTGTTGTTAACACATACAGCAGTGCAAGAGAGGGCTACATGCTAAGTCAAGCTATTGTTTATGTGACGCCTCTGAACCCCAATCGGGGTGGAAGTTGTAATAAAACTCAAAAGCAGGGCATAAAAAAATCCAGTGAAATAATAAGCGAGGCAGAACCAGAACCGATGACATTACAGGGATTAGGGGATTATGCAATTCAACCTCCAAAGTCGAAATTAATTACAGTACAAAATAGTGCCATGTAGATATTAAAGTCTGAATTGTTTAAATATATTTTTGTGATTTACTTGACTGAGTATTGAATTCTTTGAAAGTTTAACTTAACTAAAATATTTCATTAAATTAGAATTTTGAATGTCAGGGTTTAAACCAATTAATTGATCTTTATAAACGATACAAAAGTGATTAAATGTGATCAATACCAAACATACAAAAATGTAAATCCATTTCATGTGAGTTTAGTTGGAATTACAAAGGAATTTTGACTTCAGTCTACTTAAAAAAAAGTCAATTTAAAAAAATACTAAGTACAGTAAACTTGAAATATTATATCTGGATATAGATTTTTTTTTTCATGCCACCACGACATTATAAAATGTCAAAAGTTTAACAAACATTTTTTTTTAAATTTCACTTTATCAGCTGAACTTGGGCAGAGGGTTTCCTTCATTATTTAAACAATTCAGCCTTCATCGCCCACTTGTACACTAGATAATCTCAGGTAAATAAAGTTTTGTCATCCATTGCCAAGAAAAGCCAAAAGCTTCAACAAGAGTTCAAAGGGTCAGTCTGCCTCCGGCGTTAAAGCCCAGCATCACTCAGAGGCGATAGAAAACGAGTGCCCTGAGATGACAGGATTTAGTATTATAACACAGTATCTTACTGTTGGCGGCCTGAAGGCAGACGGAGTTAAAGAAACATACTCTACAGCCTCGCTACCAGCTCTATAAAGAGGAACCAAATGCTAATGTTAGCATGCTAGCATGCTCAGAATGACAATAATAACATGGTAAATGCTGAGCAGGTAATCTTCTTAGTTATGTGTGACAGCATGCTGACATTTGCTAATTAGTAGAAAATACAAAGTATAGCTGAGGCTTATGTGAATGCTATTAGTTTTGCAGGGAATTGCAAAATGAAACACCTGATGTTGGCACTTATTGAAAAGTTAGGGGATCATTTAACGTACTACAGATCAGCCTTTAGGGCACAAATATGTGCGTCAAAATTCATGACAGTCCATCGAGTGGATTTAAAAATATTTCACAAGATGTAAAAAATGTGATTTGCTTGCGATACTTGATTAAAAGTCAAAATTCACCCGCTGACTACGGATGACGTTGCACAATTTTACTCCACCAGTTTGTAACAGAAGTATTGAAGGTGAACTTTAAATGAGTAATGGCTGTTGAACAGAGTGCCCTTTAACTCCGCTGTGGAAGATGAGTGCATTCATATATCAGAAACTGGCAGAAGTTCCTTGTAACTATAAGCCTGTCCGATTAGCGCTTCGACACACAACAGCTTTTTGGACTTTGGAGAATTGCTGTTGATTAAGTGTCTGCATGGGCTCAGATGATGAGAACATTATTCTGGGGGTTAGTTATACTTTTTGTTAATTCAATAAAGGCTGCCTTTGTTATAAAAAAAAAAAAGAAGAAGTTTTTAATTGAAGTCATATTTTGCCTTTAAGGCACCATTTAAAGACATCTTTTGGTTAATTCATATTCTGTTAAATACACGTTTAAAGCATGTGTTTTTTAAGACTTTGCCTTGTAAAGTTCCTCAGATGCTCCCGTGACATTACAGTTACGACAGCACATTTTGCCGATGCTCATGTTCAGGCCACATCGTAACTCCGTCCCTCCCTCGATGCTGTTTTTCATCTCGTTCCACTCTTGACTTCATCTTAAGTCTCCGAGTGACTTCTTCATTGTTACATATTCAAAATGCACACAGATCTGATATGAAGGCACTGAGTTGGTGTGTCAGTCGTCTCCCTGACAGGAAGATGGATAACTGTCCTGGGTTTTCTCCGCAGGCTGACATGACTGACTTCAGGAGAATGCATCAATGCCTTCCTTCTGCCAGGCTGCTCTGTTCCTTTTCCTTTTGTATACCATGAAGTCTTTCAAGGTTTGCTGCTTTCTGCCAAACACAAAGTCACTTCTGAAGCTCCTTCAGTTTGCCGATGTCACAGCTCTGCGGCAATGCCCTTAAATCATTTTGTTTTATAGCGCATGTATTCTTCTGTTATGAAATCATGGTTACATTTATTGTGCCTGTGCACATTATCACCTTGATGTTTACCTGAATTATTGTAAAGAAATACATAATCAATGGGTTCAAAGTAAGAAAAAAGGGGGTTGTGTTTCATTGAAGTAAAGAAGGGTAGCAGGGAAGTAAAAGCTTCTAGAAATAAAGCACTAAAATTGTAAAGCTCTATCAATCTAACTAATAAAATATCCATTCAGTGTAATTAAAAAGTGAACCTCTCATTGCCGGGATGCCAGACCTGCTGCAGGATCACTTCTTTGACGTGTGTTCAGCCGTTAGCATAGCATAGAGTCTGGACTGTGAAATTATGATTTCTGAAATTGGAAGCCAAACCTAACCAGCATCTTTCATTTGACCCATTTTTGGTATATTTTGCATTGTAGGAAAACAATTGCTTATGCCAAGAGATACAGGAACGATCTGAGTATCTGAATAGTCCCTCAACGATTATGTTGATTATTTGTGGTGAATTGTGTCTTTTTTAAATCAGCTGTTTTGAAGGAAAAAAAAACATGATGCAAGTTTCATTTTTAAAAAAATCTATCTTTTTTTTGTTTGACAAAATGATTCAAAACTCAGTCAGTTTGCATGTTTATTCCTTTGTTTCATCCTTAGTGAGGAAATGAGAGGATTGACTTTACAGCAGAATAAACGATAAAATATGATTGAACTGGAGATTATCGGAGGTTGAACTGTGCATGAAAACAACGAGCATGTTTTGTATTGTTAAAAGCAGAAACATATTTTGGACATTTTGTCTTTTTAAAATTTTTTTAATATGAAGCTGGTTTGAGGAAACACCCTTTCTGTCAAAACATCCTTTATTTTTTTTATAGTTTGTCAATTAGAACGTAAATTAAAATGAAAATCAGCTGAATAAAATTTGTCTTGAATTGGTTTATATATTATACAGAAACAAATTCATTGGCACAATGTCGTTTTTGTATCAAATCATGTATATCGAGATATCTATCAAACTGGGTGACAGATAGTGACACACACGCACACACACACACACACACACACACACACACACACACACACACACACACACACACACACACACACACACACACACACACACACACACACACACAGACTTTATGTAACTTCACAGTGGACCTTGGATCAGTCAGCTTTTGCAAACACCATAATTCAGGAAAAAAAAAAAAAAACAGCTCAAGGTGTTTGGTGTGCCAGACAACTTTCTCTCCGCGGTGTCAGAGAGAATGAACACTGACAACACGAGCAGAGAAAAAGCTGTGAAGTGAGCAATACAGCAACTCTGACATCCGAACGGCCCGAAAATGATCTCGGCCTGAAACGGCGCTGCTGGAAAATGATGAAGCAACATCTGCTAACAACAAGTCTGAATAACATAAACACGTATGGACGTCCATTTCTCATCCTCCTGCATCACATCCTCCTCGTGACGCCGCGGCTGCATTTCGAGTGCCGACCGTCTTTTCTTCTCGCCGGGAGCTTATTAGCATGAAGCTGAACTGGAATACTGGAGTCAAGTATCAGGAGTCAGCAGGGCTCCAATAAACTGAGAGGCTCTGAGTCGTAATCCTGCTCTGCTCGCCTCCTGCTGACTGAGTGCTCCACAGAGGATGCAGCAGCAGATTAAAGAGTCACACAACTTACTGCACTGTGTGTGTGTGTGTGTGTGTGTGTGTGTGTGTGTGTGTGTGTGTGTGTGTGTGTGTGTGTGTGTGTGTGTGTGTGTGTGTGTGTGTGTGTGTGTGTGTGTGTGTGTGTGTGTGTGTGTGTGTGTGTGTGTATCCAGAGGTGAGAGGATCCTCTGAACATCCTCCCACTGATCTACAGCTCTGGGTCAGAGTCAGCAGAATCATCAGGGTTCACAGCTGTCGGGTCTCAAGAGAATAGAATTTGTACCAATCGCTCAATACGCAGCTATTTCTATTTCTAACGACCAGAGACCGCCCTCTCTAGATAAATGACAGCACTGATTGTTTGCAGTTTGCTCACTGGATGTTGTCAGTTATTACCACAGATGGATGTACTACATGTTGAACTATGGCGAGGATGATGTCTCCATGGAGATCTGCGTTGGTGCAGTCAGTCAATGTTGTGTTTCTGAAACCTGCGATAACCAGCAGTGACGTCACCCACTGGTTTGTGAACGGCCAGCGCCACCTTATGATCACCTTATGATCACCTTACGATCATCTTATGATCACCTTATGATCACCTTACGATCACCTTACAATCATCTTACGATCACCTTACGATCACCTTACGATCACCTTACGATCACCTTACGATCACCTTACGATCAACTTACGATTATCTTACGATCATCTTACGATCACCTTACGATCATCTTACGATCACCTTACGATCACCTTACGATCACCTTAGGATCATCTTACGATCACCTTACGATCACCTTACGATCACCTTACGATCATCTTACGATCATCTTACGATCACCTTACGATCATCTTACGATCACCTTACGATCACCTTACGATCACCTTAGGATCATCTTACGATCATCTTACGATCATCTTACGATCACCTTACGATCACCTTAGGATCATCTTACGATCACCTTACGATCACCTTACGATCACCTTAGGATCACCTTACGATCACCTTACGATCATCTTACGATCACCTTACGATCACCTTACGATCACCTTACGATCACCTTACGATCATCTTACGATCACCTTACGATCACCTTACGATCACCTTACGATCACCTTACGATCATCTTACGATCACCTTACGATCACCTTACGATCACCTTAGGATCACCTTACGATCACCTTACGATCATCTTACGATCACCTTAGGATCATCTTACGATCACCTTACGATCACCTTACGATCATCTTACGATCACCTTACGATCACCTTAGGATCACCTTACGATCATCTTACGATCATCTTACGATCATCTTACGATCAACTTACGATCATCTTACGATCATCTTACGATCAACTTACGATCACCTTACGATCACCTTAGGATCACCTTACGATCATCTTACGATCACCTTACGATCATCTTACGATCACCTTACGATCACCTTAGGATCACCTTACGATCATCTTACGATCACCTTAGGATCATCTTACGATCACCTTAGGATCATCTTACGATCACCTTACGATCACCTTACGATCATCTTACGATCACCTTACGATCACCTTACGATCACCTTACGATCACCTTACGATCACCTTACGATCACCTTACGATCATCTTACGATCACCTTACGATCACCTTACGATCACCTTACGATCACCTTACGATCACCTTACGATCACCTTACGATCACCTTACGATCACCTTACGATCACCTTACGATCGATCATCTTACGATCACCTTACGATCACCTTAGGATCACCTTACGATCATCTTACGATCACCTTACGATCATCTTACGATCACCTTACGATCATCTTACGATCACCTTACGATCATCTTACGATCATCTTACGATCACCTTACGATCACCTTAGGATCATCTTACGATCATCTTACGATCACCTTACGATCACCTTACGATCATCTTACGATCACCTTACGATCACCTTACGATCACCTTACGATCACCTTACGATCACCTTACGATCATCTTACGATCACCTTAGGATCACCTTACGATCATCTTACGATCAACTTACGATCATCTTACGATCACCTTACGATCACCTTACGATCACCTTACGATCACCTTACGATCATCTTACGATCACCTTTCATTCATGAACAGTCATTTTTGGTCTTTGTGGTCTTTTAGCTTTGATTTTGATCTCCACCAAACCCTAAAGGAAGGATCTAGTTCTTATGCTGCTAAATGCTCCGCTATGTTCACCAGCTCAAACTCACTCAGCTCCCTGAAACCAAGTTGAGCATCAGATCGAAGAGATCATTCGTTTCAGTTCATCACCACATGCCTCCCTCATCACACAGTTTTCAGCTCAGTGTGAACCTGAACAGATAAAGTACAGAAATCACACAATGAAATGTTTTCCGGGGTAAAAACGTGATCAGACGTTTTGTGCAGATGAAGAACTGTTAAAGTGACTCTGAACATGTCCATGCTGGATCCTCTGCTCTAACATTTTACTTTTTTAAACCAGCTTCCCTCAGCTATTGTCTGACTGGCTGTCAGTCAGTTAAAGAGTGTCAAGCTTTGCCTTTTTTACACCAGCAGATGAGAAGCTTTTGTCATAACGGATTATACAGTGTAATTCCCAGTGAATGTGTTGAAGGAAGGACCCTTGAATAACAAGCAGGAGATAAAAAAAGAAAAGAAAAGAAAAAGTGGAACCATTTAGTGTGAAACCTTCTGGTCTGGATCTGAGGGGTCGGTGGAGCAGGTTTCACGAGTCTGAAGGAACGAGCTACTTTTTTTGCGTCTTTGTGAGGACGAGCGTTTTTCTTTCCGGTGGGCGGATGGTGATAATGTGATTCTGTCATGAATGCAGAGAGTCTTGCTTCCTTCATTTGGTGGTGATAAACTGCGTGATTAGTGATGTCGTGCTGTCAGTCCTCGTGAATGGCTGTCGGCTCAGGTGCGCCTCTGAAATGAGATTAATAAATGATGCTGTTAGGACGCAGTTTGAGAGCCTTGTTTCATCTGTCTTTAACACTTCGGTCGTTATTCATCGCTTCTGTTCACAAAAGAGAAAGTGCAATCAGACAGAGGGAAGTATGCAGAGTAACTTACACCAAGTGAAGTATAATGGATCTGTTACTGCATGAGTTGGGGCTATTAGGAGGTAGGTGGCAGCTGTGTTTGCCGGATAGCTACTTGACGTTGATGTGATTCAGATGGATGTCAGCCATCTTTTTTATAATCCTATCGTCTGTTGCAGGTTCTGTAAAGTAAACAAAGCTTTGTGTGTGTGTCTGGGAAAGATGAGAAGTCTTAAGAAGCAGCTCTTAGGAATTGTAATAGTTTACATCATCTCCTGCAGCCAAAAACAACCCGCCGTCTGCTCATCACGACGTCCTTGAAGCTTCACTTTCCGTTTCATTGTTCTCATTCAGGCAAAGTTTGAACTCAGAATAGAAACTCTTTTCAGCATAATGACCTTTTATTCTAAAGAGAAGCAATCTCATCTCCCAAACCAACATTAATGTCACTTGTCTTTTTATGAAGTGCATCACATCAGTCTACGCGCCCCGTGATCTGGACCTGCACCAAATTATAATGGCTTCTACTTTGGCCTGTGTTTCACCTTTTCACCAAGTTGAATGGAAATTGAGTTGGTAGTTTTTTCTCTAATCTTTCTGACAACCAGGGAAACAAACAACTAAACAAACACAGAAATCATCATTTAAGTGAAGGGTATTTAAAACGTACAACAATTTGGCTTTTAACATAATATTATAATATAAGTATGGTTTCACTGTATTGCAGGATTTAGACTGTCACAGGACAGTGACAAAATAAACATTAAATGAGCACATATAATATGAATTTAAAAGAATATGAAATCCCATATTCTCTGTCTTTTGGCTCCGCTTTTGGTCTCCACCAAACTACTCAGGGAAATATGTGTTTTCTAAGCTGCTGAAAGCTCAACCACATTCACCATCTATTTGATAACTCTGTCTGCTTGTCACTAACGACTGTCTAGGGTTTCTTTTTTTCCCAGAGCATTTTGTTGTGAACAGCTGCCTGCTGTGGCTGAAAATGCCTCTTGAGAGCAATGAGAGTGAAGCCAGAGACGGAATCTGTGGCGCCGACCGCTAAACAATAATCTGAAACCCCCTGTGAAGCTGTGAGTGGAGATTCATATTGTATATAGTTTACAATAGGCTGCAGAGGTGACAATGAATTCTGAACCATTTACAATATTAGAATTAATTATGAAGCTTGAGGATTAATAATTAGGTCTTGGACAGAAGCTTCTGGACTATTTCTTTAATAGATATGCTGTGCAATAAGTCTGTTCATCGAAGGCTCTGACACTTACAACACAGAATAACGTGTGGCATCAGTTGTCGAAAATAAAGCTAAACAATCATTTTATCATCAAAATTAGTTTTTAAATGGCCGCTTTAAGGGCAGCTGGATTTATAGTCCGATATTAGACGTATTGAATTGTAACTACAGAGCTTGTTAAATGGTCTTTTGGACATTAACTGTGTGATAAAACCCTGTTGCAGTGCGTGATAGATCGGTAACAACGTGCTGCTGGCTGGAACAAAGATTCTCATCGACCTCCGAGGAAGTAAATATGCTGACTCTTAAAACGCTCAACTCTGATTCAACATCCCTGAACTCATATCTGAGGGGAAGGTGTGTGTGTGTGTGTGTGTGTGTGTGTGTGTGTGTGTGTGTGTGTGTGTGTGTGTGTGTGTGTGTGTGTGTGTGTGTGTGTGTGTGTGTGTGTACAGGTGGATTTGAACAGTAGATGTTGTGGTGTTCAGTATGAAGTCATTTCTTGCTCTGAGTTTAGAGTTTCTCTGCCGTCCTCTGGGCTGCAGAGTGAATGATGGTTCCTATTAAAGTGGAGGAGGTAATTAAAAAGGAGACGTGGAGATCCAACCTCTCTCTTCTGTAATCTCTCTCTCTCTCTCTCCGTGATGCTACCAAGTATTTTGCTTTGAAAGTTCTCCTCCACAGAAGAATTGGTTCGTGTTCGGTTTTTCTTGGACATTTTTTCTTCCAAAACAGCATCTTTCCTGTTCACGTCTTTGCGGCAGCGATATCAAATAAGTAGTTTTTATCAGCAGCAGACAAATCAAACCACCCTGTGAAGTCCTGCTGCCCCTCTGAGGATTACCGGGACCCCTGAACTCATCCTTAGCACCACATGGATTTCTGTTTTGTCATCTCCCCCCCGTCTCCCGTTCCCCCGGCCAAGTCTGCTCCGCCAAATGCTGCAAAGATAGAGACGCTGTTGCCGTGGGAACAGCACAACCTAATAATCTTGTTGTTTAATCGTGCTGTGCAGGTCAGGACAGATTTAAAAGGCAGAGCCATTTTCAGAAGCTCCTCCCCGAAGTGGGCCGTTGTGTCACTGCAGCTCTACAGTGGTGATGCATCTCCGCTTCATCACTTCAGGTCTGTAACTACGTCCCGACACGAGGCCCCGTGTCTGTTTTACAGCAGAAGAAAACCACTTTGCCTGAAATAAATACTGCTAATGTCTGAAGAAACTATTATACCGTCATATAGAAGAATAGTAACCTTCAGTGAAATAGAGCAGAGTTACTAAATCACAGCAAACGACATGTATTTAATTAGCGATTCAATTATACAGATATAAAAGTCTGATCAAGATTCATCACCAGAAACATTTCTTTAAGTATTTAATTAGTTTATAGGCGACTTGGTCCTGAATTATCTTGACAACTGTTGAGTGAATTGCCATGAAATTTTGTACCAACATTAATGATCCACAAAGAAGGAAGGTTACTGACTTTAGTGATGCTGACTTTTCCTTTAATGCATTCATGTCTAACATGTCGGTTTATGATAAATACCACAAAACTGACATTACCTTCATTATAACTCCAAACATTAGCATTGGAATTAGCATGCTGCGTTCACAGTAGAGAAATGAAAAGAGATAAGAAACAACATGGAGTGAAGACTTGAACTGGAGTTGACAGTTCACGGAGGGAAAATTAAACCCCAAGACCACCTGGGGCTCCTGCTCGGCTGATTCAACTCCTATCAGGACTTGGGTTTAAGAGAGATTAAAAACAATCAAAACCTGCTACGTACAAGTATAAAAGAAAATATAGACATGGCTGAGTGACCCCAGCACGCTCACCAACCCGATGTCCTGGTAAAGCGTGTAATACACACGCCACCTACTAAAGGAGGGGGTCCCACTAACCAGCCCACCTACCTCTTTATGGACTTCAGCAGCGTCTCTGTTTACGTGCGTCTTTTCACGTCTCGACGTCGCCAGGCGTGTCAAAGACACACTGCCCTTTCGTGGACAGGCGTGTGTATTTCACGCTTTGCCGTGACGCTCACCAATATGCAGCATAACGTATAATTCTGGCTCAGTAAGTTTCCAAATAATGCCAAAAACTGTTCTGACCTCTAGCATATATTTTTCCATTGCTTGGTCCTTCCTGGCCAACAGATATTCCGTTACCATCATGTTTGTGATGATTTGTCAAGCTCTTTTTCTGGTAATGGTACAAGCAGGTGAGTTTTCACAAGGTCGCACAAGTCGGGACGAAAGACTCCATCAGTCCCAATCAGGAAAGCTCACAACACGAGCAGAGGACCAGTTAGATTTCCACCGGCTGGACGCTACAACAACATTGTGCAGTTAATGGCAGACTCGCCTCCTTTTGCCAAATGACCCAGAAATCAAATCATATATTTTAGGCCTCTGAATTTGATCAAACTTTGTTCTGCCATTTTCTCTGCACTTTATGAAGATATAAGCTGATTGATTTTGAACATACATTGGAGTGCTGAGTGATTCATGCTCGGTTACCTGCTGTCGTACATCTTTTCCATCTCTTAAACTTCATTTGGAGACTGTTTTTTTATTCAAGGCCGCCGCCGTCTAAAGCAGCGACTCTTCAACTGCACTTCTTTGTCCATTAACTGAGATTCTATAACTATAACTCGTTGTTTTTTTCACCCGTCTTACGCTCTCACAATGATAATCATTTAATAATCCATTACGCATGCTGCTAAATTTTCGGCATGAATTCGGAGCTGTTTTAAAGCTCGTATGTTCATTTTGTGCAGTTTTAACAGAAAGCTGCAGCAGCTTGGTTCATGTGACTGAACACAGTTAGCAGCTCAACTTTCAGAAGGTCCTTCAAAAACAGTGTTTGTGGTGGTCTTGATAGGAAAGGAGTGCTCCTGCTTTCCTGTGGAGGGTTTCGTGGTATCCCTTTGGATTTTCTGTACTGTCAAAATAATATAGCGGCATCCCAGCATGCACCGTGGCAGCAGGACACGGGCTTCATGCCGTGCGATTCCACGTTGCTGTTGTCACTTTGCTCACGCAGGCGAACCTGTAACACGAATCCTCTGCAGATTATTTGCGTGCGAGCGGCGATGTTCCCCTCGGAGTGAACGCCAAGATGGGGATTCATTCTGCGTTCACGACAACTCTGGTGTTTCTGTTCAACTTAAAAACATTCTGCTGTGATCTTCTGTCTGAATCCCAGACAGACGTTATTCAGTCCTTCCACTTGGACTTGTTGGAGAATCAGTCAGAACAACCAAACTGGAACTTCTTGTTCAGCCGGAAATGTGTGATGAAGAGAACAGAACAGGAGGCTCACGTCCTGCTGACGGGACTTTTATTGGATGCATTTATGGTCATGAATGTGGAGCTGCAATAATCACTCCATTAATTGATTAAGAGAAGATTAACTACCAATGATTTTGTTTGGTGATTAATCATTTTGAGTACTTATTTTAATGGGGGAAAAAAAAATGCAAACATTTTCTGATTCCAGTCTTTTAATATGAATATTTTCTGGTTCTTTCAGTCCTCCATGACATTAAAATGAATATCTTTTGGTTGGCGACAAAACAAGACATTTCAGGCTGAATCTTTGGCTTTCAGAAACACCGGTCGATATTTTTCACCATTTTCTGAAATTTCCAAAGCTCAAATAGCTGATCGATTAATGACGAGAATAATTCACAGAATAATCAATCATTTAAATACTGGTGACACAAGACTTCAAAAATAGTTTTTTTTCTGACCAGCAGTCTAAAATTCAAAGATATTTGATTTTAAAACAAAAGCAGAAAATCCTGAAAATTAATTATTAAAAACAAATCACTATTAGCTAATTGTGTGAACTGTTCCTTTAATCCCCAATTATAAAAAACAAAAAGCACTGATCTTAATATGAACTGTTTCTGGTTTCATGTGTTCCGTATACTAAATATTTCTCTCTTTCTGTCCTCCATGACTTTGTTCCTGCTGGGTCACCTTCCTCCTCTCCCCCCGCCCCCTGTGACCTTGGCTCTCCTCCGGGCTCCTCCTCCTCCTCCCCCCCCGTGACCTTGGCTCTCCTCCGGGCTCCTCCTCCTCCCCCCTGGCTGTTTGAACTGGCTGTTTAGGTAAGTCCTGTGTTTTAAAGAGTTCCTCTCTGGATGTTCTCTCTCTCTCGCAGCAGCTCGTCCACTCAGCAGAGTTTTTAGCGCTGGTTCCAGATCAGCCGTGACTGGACTGGTCTGAACTGGACAGCGAGCGCAGAGCGATCAAACATCTTAGGACTGAAACAAGCTTGCAGAGGCACGCTGCACTGATGAAACACAATGCTTTCTCCGGTCACTGGTTTATTCATGTTTTAGCGATGAATTTAAGGACACGTGAAAATAGCTCTGGATGTAATCTGTGACAACAGGCTGTAATCATCACATCCTCCGTTGGACACGAAATACAAGAAAATGAAAAACACAATAATCCCGCCATGACGTCGCCCGCTTAGATATTTTTCGAAGTGGATGTGGTCACGTTGCTCTTTACAGATCTGCAGCTGCAGCAGATAGACCTTTTTGTGAGAAATATAATCTGTCCATTGATATAGAAGTGGAAAGTGATCTAAAAGTAAAAAATGTGAAAAGGAAAGGGAGCAGGTCAGGAGGATTATTAAGGCACTGAATCTGCAGAGAGGATTGTCATTGATGTTTCTATAATCTTAAACTTTTGATTTGATTTCAGGAGCTCAATTTCTTTCTTTTTCTTTTACACTATTTTTAAAGGTAAGTGGCTTTTTAAAAAAAGTCTCACATCTGATATTCGATTAGAAAATGTGTTGGTGTCACCTCAGTCTGTGATGATGCCATGCACACTCGAGAGGCAGTGACACAAGCACAAGTACGTGTGATTCTGGTGATGGTTGAATTTGAACTGGGACTGCGAGAAGAACAATCCTTTTTAAAGTGGTTTTCACTGTTGAGGCAGTCGTGGGTTTCCTGTGACATGACTCAGCACTTCTGCTGTCTGAACTCTGACGTTTCTTCCCTCCGAGATTCTCTGCACATACACAGCGCCCACCCCGGGTTTCCCAGCTTATATACTGTGATTTGTTATGGTTGCATGGAGAGAATCTGCTCTGCAACTATTGACTGGGAGAACAGATTTGATCACTGCTCCCCCTGGTGGTGCGTGAATATTTGACAGAAGTCACTCAGAGACACTTTCTGGACAGGTACTGATGTTATCACGGCGTCCTGTCACATGAATATATTGTGTTTACTCCACGGCTAGATGGTGTGTTGGTTTTCTACAGTGCAATACTTCATCACAGTCAAAGCTCCGCAGAGTTTCCAGCCGGTTGTTGTCCTCTCTCACGCCCACCAGTGGCAGGTTCATAGTGGGAGGCCTCTCCGCCCACCTCCACCTGGTTACTGAGAGAGAAAACTTTACATGGCGTCTCTGATTGATGCCGAGATCTCACATCTGCACAGCTTCGCTCCATCGCCTGCTGTACCGCAGTGCTCCACTAGGTGGTAGAGCAGAGTCAGGAGTGAACCGGCAGCTGCTCAGGGAGGAAGCTCCAGGAGTGTGTGTGTGTGTGTGTGTGTGTGTGTGTGTGTGTGTGTGTGTGTGTGTGTGTGTGTGTGTGTGTGTGTGTGTGTGCGCGCGCGCGTGTGTGTGTGTGTGTGTGTGTGTGTGTGTGTGTGTGTGCGTGTGCTGTATGTTTTTCGGGTTTCATCAGATTAAGCCGCTCTTCATTCGGGAGACGTAAAGTAAACATTTGCTTTTATCAATCCTCCTGTGATCCGTCTCATTGTCACAGCTTAGGGCTGAATTTGGTTCAAAGTCAACTGCACATGTAGTTCGGAGGAGGGGAGGGAGGGGGGCAGTTTTGCACATGTCACCACGTGTCTACGAACCTGTCACCCCCACACACACACCCTCCCCCTGTGTTTGCTCACATTGGCCTCATTAAGGCTCCACTCCTGGAACCGACTCTGACAGTGATTGACAGGTGATGGGATCCTGAGACGTTGCGCCTCAAAGCGGAGCAGCCTCGACCGGCCTTGATGGTTAACTGCATGAGAATACGTGGAAATGTTGT
Source organism: Brachyistius frenatus (assembly GCF_029030835.1). NCBI lineage: Eukaryota > Metazoa > Chordata > Actinopteri > Embiotocidae > Brachyistius > Brachyistius frenatus. Next base: position 555,421 of record NW_027210753.1, read on the forward strand.
GTTTTGAAGCGGGCAGGTAGCCGAGATGAGACGAAACCAAATCAATGCTGCTTGTTTATTCACTTGTGAGGCGGTTCTGTCGATGGTGTCGCCTCCAGGACGTCAGTTTGGCCCACGACACAACAAGCAGCTACCGAGGCGCAGACGTCTCTTGTAATTGCTCTTATTTCCCTGCTCGCATGCCGTTTGTAAACCGAAGCTGTTTCAGAGCCGTCAGTTTGCCTCGAGAGATGACCTGATGTTAACTTCAGTTTTTTTGGGGGGCAATTTTTTATATAACCGCCTGTGTTTAGTTTATCCAGCAATAACAGGGTCTGCTTTTTGCACTCTGCCCCTCAAATAAAAGCCTGACAGCAGCTTAAATTGGCTTGAGGAGAACTTTTATTTCATTTATTTTTTTATTCCGTAGCCAAAGCAGAGTTCTGGCATTAAGAGAAAGTCTCTGTGTCTGTGATGTTTCAGGCGCAGAGATGTTCAAGGTTTGCTAATTTGCATCAAAATCCTCAAACGAGTTCAAGCAGCGCTGTTCGTTCTAATCAGCGTTCATGTTCGCAGTCAGAGTCCGAGCTCATTATCTATAACTATATCTATAACATAGATATATAATATATATCTATATATAACAATGAGCGGTTGTAGCAGAGCCTCGGCCTGCTGAAGCTCATTCGCTCTGAGAGATCTGACCTCTGGAAGCTCGCTTTTCTCAACATACAAGTCTGTCAGGTATGTAAAAAAAAAGAAGAAGAAAAAGATGCTGCAGGAAATGTAGTCTTGTAGCAGTAAAATGTGAGTTGGCAGAACAAAATCTAACATCTGAACATGTCCATCAAAACCCTTCATTTGTACGTTATAGCTCTGGGACTTATATTTTGTATGATATGTTAAAGCTGCGCTAATATTAGCAATAAATCAGATGCCATGTGTGTCATGTGAAATATATCCCTCGACAAACCCACGGAGATGTTTCATCTGACGTTTTGAAGAAATATATCGTCTTTCAGCTCCTTGTTTTGGTTGAACAAACCCTCAGCTTTACTCTCCACAATCCTACAGTGCACCTTCTCCACCCAGCAACCAGACAGACAGATGAAGTAAACCGTTAGCTGGTGAGGATAGTGGAGCGTTCAGCAGCTAAAGAGCCACATATTTCCCTCAGGAGTCAGTGAGGCCAAAGCAGAGTGAGTTTCAGTCACACTCATCGTCTGCACATTAAAATGACCTTAAATGATGCTGATGTTGGTGTGTCTGCTGTGGGACACAATACGACTCTCTGCTAACTACGTTGGGTTTGCAGCTCATCCTGATGCCCAAAAAATGGCAATGAAACGATCAAATTATATTGTTTTAAGTAGGTTTTAAAATTTTTCACACTATTATGCAGAATATTAGTAACATTTCACGTCACAAAATATATTATTGAAGCATGCCAAATGAACAAATAGCTCTTTGGTAACTTTATTCTGAAAACCAACCGCATCCAATAAGTGAATCTTAAAGTTTTTGTACTTTGTCTACTTTGTTCAGTCAATCTACTTTTTCTTTTTTAGCAGATTTGAGGGATTTGGACTAAACCACATTGCAGTGCTGCGCCTCGGGCTTCCTGTGGGAGGGGGTGTGGGAGGTTTGGGAGTTGCAGTCATCGATGTTCGCGACGCTGTTCACGGTTCACTGTGGGTTCCTGTTGCTGTTCAGACAACTTTAAACGCTAATGCACTGGACAAGTTTGTATTAGTATATTTTGTTTGGAGAAAAAAATCTCGATGTTTCTTCTTGAAAACCGAATGAATCATATGATCAGTCCATGTTAAATTGTTCAGATGGAAATAAACAAGCTGCATTTGTGTGGTTATGAATCCCATCAGGAGCCAGTTTATTATCTCCACCTGGGTCAAAATAATATGACATATTAATCCAACAATAAACCCTTGCTTTTGTGAAGGTTATAATATTCATATTGCAGCATTGTTGTGTGTAACTAAAGAACTGATTACTGTGCGTATAATATAAATGTGCGTTTTAATAAAAGAGGCTGGCCAGTATTTGCATAATATAACCAAGTGAAGTAGTTTAAGACAAAAGACAAAAACATTCACAGCGTTCACAAGGACATTCGCTGCACATGCAGCTCCACTGATGTGTTGTTGTTGCACAGGGCGCCATGGCAACGCAGCAGACAGGAGTTCAACTTGGTCCTTTGGCCTCGTTACTGAATAACTTGAATTTCTGCCAAGCAGTAAAGACATGAGGTGTCGGGTTATTGTCGGGAAAATGTAGGTATCATATCGGACCGTTATAGAGATGATACAAAATCTACCATGAAACACATGCGGGATCATTAATCAAATCTGCACACGACGGTTTATATGTCGACGACAGCTCCGTCAGGTCAAACTTCTTAGTCCGTCTTCGTAAGAAGCAGTCGAGAAAAGAAAACTTGATGTCGGCATACAATGTAAACTGCAGCGATGTCGCCACGGCGACGTGAATAGAAACGCAGCCGGTCGGGTGATGTCTTGGTATTTACGGTGCATCGGGGAGCCGTGAATAAAGCTGGGAACATTCAGGCTGGTCTTTGTTCTGTCGGACCGGAGCCAAACTGGTTTTGGCCTCAGATGGGCCGTTTGTTCCATTTACGCTGCTGCCACCAGAATCCCTCTTCTGGTCCTGGATTCTGCCACGACGTACCGCGTCCGTCGCTACTGAAGGACAAGAATGTGAAGTACAGAACAATATTGTTTGAAAGCTAAACAAAGACTATCGCCACTTTCCAAATTGCATCCTTTTTCTTTCTACTTTCAATCCTGCAGCCCCCCTTACAAAGTATGTACTGTTGCATGCAGTCTGCATACAACTGGGACAACTTCTTCTCCTCCTCCTCCTCTTCCTGCTCCTCCTCATCCTCCTTCTCCTCCTCTTCTTCCTCCTCTTCCTCCTCCTCCTTTGGTACCGGTACTGTTAGAGATAAAACTGTCTCTGCAGCATTGTGCTCTATGAGGCAGACTCATATCTCGACGTTTGAAGGTGTTCATATTTAAATACACTGCAAAGTCATCTTCAGTGAAAACAAAGCTCCTTTCTACTCAAACAAAGTACTTTGACTTGTGTGAATTAGCCTTCACTTCTGCAGGCGCTCTTGGCAGGAGAGTTTTATTGGTGCGAAGAGGAGAAAAAGAGAAAGAGATGATCCCTGCAGTGATCTGCAAAAAGAAAAAAGAAAAAAAGAAGATGACGTGACGGTTCTCGCCGCTGTTCTCCAACCTGCCCTAGATTTTCATAATTGCTCAATTTCAACTGCAAGCTGCAGCCGCCTCAAATTTCAATGAATTCACTGCAGCACATTTTGTGTTGTATTTGGACATAGTTCTGAAAAGAAGTCTGTTGTTTTATTCTGCCTTTGCTTCTCGTCTCTGTGAATGTTTCCTTGTTGCATAAATTGTTTATGTTGTGTGTTTACTGCGGGAAGATCTGCGGTCATGTTGGAGGCAGCTAATGGGGATCCAGGTATGATGGAAAAGATCAAATATTACTCTGCACCGTCTCCCTTATCTTTATTACGGTGTCTCCACAAGCGTTGCACACTATCTGTAAGACGTCCAGCTGCCCGTTTACAATTTGTAGTTTCATAAAACTCATTTTTTTGTGGAATGTTTTCCTGTCGTTCACGATAACCAATCACAGCAGAGCTCTTCGGCACCCCTCCTCTCCTCTCTCCAGTCTCAGCATTGTAATTTACGAAAAGCTGTAATTCAGAATGCTGCTTTGTGAAATACTTTTCTTTTCTTCACATTACAAGGACACAAGTGATACAGTAAAAGAAAAAAAACATGTTATGTCAGGCCCATTATACACGATGTAATGGAAGCCTCAGTCCAGCCTACACAAGGAATAAATACTTCCTCACGCTGCCAAGACTGGGTTTCACAATTCACAGCCACAACTCAACACTACTTGTACTTATCAAATATATTGAGTTTTATATCTCTAATTAAATCTAATAACATTTGGCTTTAATTAACTGCAAGAGGCTTCAGTTATAATTCACATAAAATGAAGATTAGCATTGACCTGTAATCAGCTTTTGTTGGCAAAGCTACAGTTTTTACTACACTTTTTTTCTTTTTTACAGCCTTTTTTTTTTTTACGTTGTATGTAAAACGCGTGACTTTAGTCAGTGGTTTGTGAGCTGCCGTTTTTTAAGGCCTCCAGTTTGGCATGTTGGCTGTCGCCATCTTGGTGTTTGGCCAAAACTTTGAATAGAGCTGTTACAGAATTTGGTTTTAATCATCATGCTGCTGATTTAATCTCCTGCCGGTGACTTTTCATTTTAGGTGGCAGAAGCACCAGTCAGTGATGGATGAAACGAGGCTATTGGTACCTGCATTGCTCTTTAACATGATAAAGGAGAGATATCGGGAACAATAAAGGATTCGTTTGTGTTGGGCTTAATGAATACCAATATTTCACTGAGCAAGAACCGCTTCCAAAATGGAAAACCAATAGAAACAAACTCCCGCCCTCTTTCTCTACTGTAGTTTAATTGCATTGAACTGGAGAATTAGCGCCACCAACTGTTTATTTTC